>NC_064241.1:8215473-8488827 GCF_023101765.2 Spodoptera frugiperda | reverse complement strand
GTCTTTTAAATGTTTAATTCTTTACGAGGGCACGAAGTAACCTAATATTTTATGTAACAACGTGAATTTATGTTCAGTGATATAAAAATTTAAATATCTTACAACTTTTTCACTTCGCTCATTACAAAGTAAAAAATATGCAGTGACTGTATAAATCAAGAGAATCGCAAGAAACTCTGATACCTCGTTTACATGACCCATAAATTACCGAAACTGCATTTTTACAGCCGCAATAACATTTATGGTTGGTGCTTATTTCAACAAAAACTTAAAAACTGTTTAAAATGTCATAAACAGACAATGGAATAATTATACAAGTGTGGTTAGAGGAGCAAGGATAGATAGTGTTCGTGAGATAGAGTGAGACAGCGACAGACATTCTAATTTTAAAAAGCAAAGATGGAACCCAAAACACAATACACGTATCCCAATAATGCGATTAAAGTAAAAGGTCGTAAGAGATGTCCGGCTATGCGTTAAAAGATCCTTGTGCTTTATGGGGTAGAGTCTAAAATCAGATGCCAGAAGGGCGAGCGTGGCAGTTTTTTGTTGGGGTCGGTGATATGTTAGGCAGGTTCACCCTTCGTACGGTCGCCATGACAACGGGCGTTAAGGCACCTCCCGTCAGCTGGCTTCCATTATTCTCTGCAGTATTGTTGTCGCGGAGAGGTTTGACTATCGTAGTATTGTACCTGTAAGAGCTCATCTTTTTTAATGGGAACCACCGTATGTTCCCATAGGTTTAAGATAACAATCAAATCTAATCCTGCACAGGATATATATTGTACTTCAACCTCATTTGCATTATTTTGTGTAATTGGGACCTAATCTGATAAGAGTATTGAGGGCAGAAAGATGTTTTAATGTTGTCCATGTTTTTTAAATAATAAATTGTCGGAAACTAATCTCGAGATTAGAAAAAGAGGATCGTGACTTAAAAAGACACAGGGATGGACACGATATATCTCTCAGAGCGAGGTATAGCATTAATTAGAGCCGTACATTGTGGGCCGACACCGGTGCGGACAATAAACATACTGCGACATGACCCGGCTCTTACACAGCCTTTTTTCTTCGAAATAAATCTCACGGAATGCAGCTTATTTATTATTTTATTTAACTTGCCTGCCTTTGTACAAACCCGTTCCATGTATTTGATTAATGCCCACCCGTCGGATCGGGATATTAAAGGTCTGATTGTGAATTATAACAGAATTTTTGTCCAGTAAGAGGGTTATTTATGGAACAAGTAAGGCTCGGTCACTGTCTCATATTTGTGGAAGTCGTGCAGTTAACTCGGTGACAGAAAATATAGTCTGAAGACGTCTTGCGTTACCGAGGTGCTTGATGCTTTAATGTGAGACGGAATTATGTTTATAGCGCGTTTGAGTGATGCAAGTATGTGTAAATAATTTGAAGATAAAACTGGATCATATAATTAAAAGCTGGCAATAAAGCCGGCTATAAAAGAAATCGATAGCATTATTAAGTATAGCTTATATCAATTAAATGGACATTAAAAGCTTTAAGGGCTGTAGCGGCGTGTCGGCGACACCGCACTTTATTGGCTCGTAATTCGCGAATCGTCGTAAACTTTCGTGTGCGTTCGGGACGCCATCTTAAAATAGTTCGTGCTCGAAATTCAAATGTAGACTCTCTCCTATTGTTAGTGGATCGATGTTTGACGTTTTGTAGTGTTGTGATGTGCAGTTTCCTGCGCTTTAAGAGCTTAAGTTCTTGATATGGAACACTGTTTTGAATACAATGAGAAATCTTCTTTTGATCTAATTGTAGCTGAGGAAGTGTTTCTGTAGTATTTCGTCATGACTAACAAGAATATAGGTATTAAGAATGTTAAAAAACGTTATCATAATGATACTAAAAACATTTAAAAATATTACTTAAAAATGATCATTAAAATCATGTTTACCTAAAGTTTAACGACCAAATTAAAGCAACATTTCATATCGCATGATAAAACTATTATACAATAACAACGCGTGACAATCGATTTTCTTGCATCCATTGTTATAATCGACACCGTAACTGAGTAACGATATTATTGATGCTTTTCTTACTATTAGTGTAAATCGATCCTATGACGAAATGATTAGATGGCACGCACTATTCTAGCTACAAGACAAAAATCACTAAAACGCATAAAAACTAGTTTTGTTTCGGTATAATTTATTATGGAAGTATCCAATGTATGAGGTCGTGAGTTCCGTTAGTTTACAAGCAATTAATTTAACGTGCTATGTTTTAAATTAGAATAGGAGTGTTTAATTTGTATTAACAAGCGCCTATTGACACCGTTGTTACTTAATTAAGTAAGTATGTAATTTATAGTCTTTGATTTAAGTAATGAAATGTTTACATTGAAATGTTTTGTTTAGTAAAATTAAGTACAACAAAGTGCTAAGTGATTTATTGCTTACATTACTCGAGTGTAGTTGTGAATATCATACTTGAACGTGTCGGAAAGAACTATTTTCGCTCATTGTGAGTGAGTGGTAAATCGTCACAATGTTGTTCTGTCTCATAGGGCATTGGCTTCTAGACAGGGCTGGCCCTCTAAACAAACCAACGAAAATGCTAAGAATCGTGACCAGAATTTTAATTCGTCCAACTTAAATAGATAATATCGTTGATTCTTTAGTTTCTAAACATATAAATTATGTGCTATCTTATGCGTGGCATGTGTCACAGTCGTGGACTTGTTATAAAGGTATCTGTGTACGGATCTTCTTAAGGCCACGAGAAAAGTTGGCCTTTGCCCTCTTGTAGCAGTTTGAATATTATTTTCTTAGTAGAGAACTATGTTTTGTATCAATAGGTTTACGCATACTTGAGTAGTGAGTAAGGGAACAAGGAAGGGGAAGTAACAAACATATTTTCCTTATCTCTCAACTTCAAGAAACTTTGTCTTTGAGACGGCCTCGTAAGTTTTTCGAGAATAAGATAAAGCCTCAAGATATAAAATTTGGGTAAAACTTCGTTGTAACATTTTGTTTGAACTCTTTGTGACAGTATGTATGTAGTAAACGAAAATAGGCTGGTAAACGTTTTCGTACGTAATTCATATTTTTTTATACAGTAGTAAAAACTAATATCGATAGTCTTAGTTTTTTTTACAAAGGTTGAATTTTATAAACAGGAAACATTTATTTAATATTCAATTCTGTATTTCACTCCTGATTATGTATTCGATGTTTTTTACTAAACGGCAGCCCTATAGCAGTTGCGCGCACGCATAGTGGTGTGTTCAAGCGAAACGATCTTTGATCCAGGGGCGGCGCGCCTTCGTGACGTCACCATTTATTCATCCCGAATAACTGACTGTTAACTAAGTAGTAAAAAACATGCATTATGTAGGTGTGTTATATAAAAAAGGGGAGATTTGATCATTTGATAAGAACACAATACGTGGAATAGGAATTGTGCTTTTTAAACTGTTATTTGTGAGCAATCGTTATTAGGTATCGAAACAATTATTGCATAAATTCAAGCTACTTGTTTAAATGCCGTAAATATATAACCGTTAAGGTATTCATCCGCATTTCAAGAGACCACACGCAAATAAATTTGGAAAGTCACAAAACAATAATGTACGAGTAGGCGTACCTAAGTCTTAAATCTGCGCCAAAAAAGGTAGCAGTCCAATAAATCAGCTTTAGACTTAAAGGAACATTATTAGAATCATCATTCTTTTTCTAAGCTTGTTTCAGATATAGATATAGAAGACAGAAACTACAAAACATCACACAATGTAATCCTTATATACTTCTCTTCCTTATAAACAATTAAACGCTTCATAAAGTATCGGACACAGTACATGAGAACTGCGGGTACATCTAGCAATAAAGATCAATAGACACCGTTCAATTGTTGATTACAAAAGCGATCAACTAATAAGCAAACAGAAGGCAATTGTTCATTTCATTAGGCACCCAACTACCATGTCAGGTTTGATTGAATAATTGCAGAAACAATTTTATAATTGTCTTATTTGTAATCGGATATTTCATGCAAGAATAAAATTGGATGTTGTGATGAAAATGTACCTACGATTGTCATGTCGATAATTATGTTGGTAAATTGATTTCACCTATTATATACTGAGCTGATTCATTCTCAAATGAACTTTATCATTGTAAAAATATAGTTTAAATTTGATTGTCCGTGGTTAGACAGTTGGATCCCAAAAATACCTAAAAAAAGGAATTGGTTTAGTATTTGTTACGTTGTTTAAAAACTTATTAAACTATACAATTAAAACCTGTCAACTTTCAAAGTGTACAAGACTTGTAAGCAAGTTTTAAGCCCAAATCGTAAACAAACAAACCTATTGACAATAAAACATAAACATTACAAGTACTAATGAGCTACACAGTTTCTAAGTTGCGGTTGAAGTAGCCGGTTGTAACTTTGCGGTTTTATTTTTTATTTTTACTTGTATTTAGTAAAAGTTAACGTTGACAGTTGCACATTTTTTTAAAATAAGAATTGTTGTCTGCAAGCAGCAACCAGCCACCGAGAAATGGTCAGACGAAGTATCTTCTAATTTTTGGTGACTAAAATATGATTGAATTGCAAACTGAAGCTAATGCTTTGCTAGACATTATACCAAAAGTATAACATCTCTTTGAAAAACTCATACTTCATTGTTTATTTTAGTAGTAAGTAAGATTCAACTAATGGACTTATTAGATTACACTTCAATTCCAAATTCTGAATAATAATGATTATTACGTTTTTTCGTAATATAGTATGCAGCGAGGTCTAGAAACAGTGCCATTACGATTTCCTGAGATTCCAAGCTTACAAAGCAAGATAGTACTAAAGTTCTAATTCTCACACTATTAGCTAGAAATGCTAAGTTCTTAACATCAAAGAAGAGGTGACGTGAACAAGAGGAAAGTGAAATATTATTATCGCGTCCGCCCTGGTCTCTATGTACCAACATTGTTGCAAATAAATACATGATCTAAGCAATTCAACCTTTATAATTATGCAAATACACAGCTACTTGGCTGATCGGTTGCAAAATGACAATAATATATCCAACTACAGAACACTTAGTGTTGCCTACATACAAGTTTGTTTTACAGCGGTTAGCTCAATATGGTTATTCCGTTGTACCAACATAATTCTTCGTAAAGAAAGTTGTTGTCTTATCATTATCATCAGTATCATAATCATCGTCAGAGGGGTTAGTACGAGTTTGTTTTACGTTTAACGTTGCGGCGCTGTGATTGGTTGGTTCATGGTTCGACCACTCAGAGCCCCGAACTCGCGTCGTTTTCGTTCGACGTAAAGTAAACTCATACTAAGGGTACAGTATAGTTCCATTCGTTACTGGCTATTCTCACCAATAGAAGAGGATTTTTGACTTGATTTTGACTTATCTTTAGTCCAAATACAAATAAAGGGATTTTTGAATAACAATAGTATACTTACTACGCCGTTATCTACCTCGTACCTACATAGTTTAAAACTACAACAAGAGAATTGCGTCATACTGGTGTTCTGTTGTTATTATTTACGACCTGACTTTGATGACTGTTTTACAGAAAATAGCTTTATTTTTTCAGATGACTAAGTAAGTATTTACTCAATTACCTAAGTAAGATAATTGTCACATGTAACACACACCTTCTAGTATGAGATTTACACTTAAGGTTTGGTTACACTTGTCTTGTATGGAGTTTTAGTTAAAATATTTCACAGATGAATTTTCATAGTAAGTAGTAAACTCAAGTGAAAAATTATATCAAGAAAATAAAAGCCTATTTTGATTTTGCACTTCATTATAATAGGCTTATTTAAATTCACGTCTACAGTTATGAATGTTAATATAATTATTATGAGTATAATGCGGCAAGAAATTCAAATTCAATCCTAAGGAATTTATACATCTTAATTATTATATTTATCTAACGATCTTAGAATTATAAAACAAACATTAGACAATTGAAGAAGTGTTTCATTGTGTGCGTATACGTATTTAACGTAATAAAAATACATTCTAGTGTTCTTTATTAATACAATACATTTTATCTTGACCTCTCTGAAGTAAACTACAAGTCTATTGCTGTCTCATTTACTCACTAGCGTTTGTACTTATCTGCATCCCGCTCACTCTGTACTGCGTCAAACTTCACAACGGTCAAAATATATTTGTCAGACAGTAAGTTATGAAGATGCACTTTGTATGCAAGTATTTGTGTATGTTGTTGAATAATTTATTTCTTCTAGGAAATGTCGCTGTAGGTCGTATTTAGTTATTCTATGAGGCACAGGAAAGCGTCTGCGATTGTCTTTGTCTGTCTCCTAAGGGATTAAGGCAACGTGCAATCTATTGATTGTGCTTTGAATTTGATTTTAATAATCAATGTGTCTTTAATTGTTTAGATAGCACTTCACTGATATTTATGCTTTAGTACTACGAAACGCTGCAAATTAATTACTTACGTATCTAATTGAAAAGCAAATGAATAGTATGTCCTTCTGGTAGACTTTACTTTTACGGTTAGGGAACAGGAGAGATATTTCGTCAGTACATTCTACCGATTAACTTTAACCACTTATTTAGGATTTTCCTTCTCATATATAGATGAAGCTTTCACTCTGTGATAGTATCTCCTTTCACTACATAGTAAACGATGATCTCAAAAATATTTACAACATATGGGACCCATCGTAATCCCGACTCACGCATGACCGGTTCCTTATGTATTGACTTGTCCCCAGAGGGCCGTCACAAAATATAAGCAAGGGTTGCCAACGACATGAGTGTAATTTTATACATAGCTTAGTATAGAACACTTTTTACCAACACACGTAAGGTAAAATCGACTTTTCCTCGTTTTAAGAGAGTTCAAAATGGCACTTGCGTTGAAAAAGGTAAGAGGCATTGTATTCTATCTGCTTACGGATTAAATTTTACGGTAACGGCAAAGCTTTTGATTGAAATAAGAAGAGTTTTTGGGGAAATAGTTTTAACATTTTTACCATGCACACATTCTGAAGAGTGCTTATGTACTCTATCGGTTTAAGGATAAGACTGACATTACTATGAAACGTCGTCTTCATGTTTCGACTTTACGTAATCCTTTTTCATCTCACAGTCCAAGCATGGTCAGTACATTCAGACTATTATTGCATTCACAAGTTAAGTGCAGCTGCGCACAAACGCACAAACGAACTAACAACCGCAGACAACCTGAGTTAAGGCAGTCGGGTCGATGCCCCTTGCTCTCTCCACTTAAGACCTCCTGCTCACGATCAGGCCAGTTTGTCAAATGCCTCAAGTTATATAAATAGTAGTGATTTGTAAATGATGCTGTGCAGTTATCTAATTGAAGTCAATAGGATCGATTTATTGAAATTGTCTGTTCAATTGGAACGGCGGATTATTTTTTTATTCATTTTTATGTAAGATTTGTAGTTATTAGAATCAATTGGTATACGTTAAGAAACACCTATAAGCAACTCAAGGAATTTGTTCTATCTAAAATTTATTGTAGCGAAGAAATTTCATATTCTTCTCGAAGTTGTTCCTCACATTTTTTCCTAACATTGATCAAAACGAAAGTAGATAGACCCACGCCCATATATTATTCCCAGATCCGTACGTGTACCTACAAAATTCTGGGAGATCTATTGCTAGTTTTTACGTAATTGAATAAGAAGCTTCTGAATCGTTTTCTTTTGCCAATTCTGTTGTATGAGACATCACTACGATTCGTATTACTGCAAATAGTTTAGTAGAAGTGTATAGTAAGCATTAAATAGTTGTCTTCCTTGTAGCAAAATAAATGAGACAAAACACCGCGCAATAATTATTGTATGAAAACATTTTATGTATCCACACAATCAGTTATTTCTTCCAATTAACTGAAAATATTGAAGATTTTCATCTCACACTGTGATTTATTTAAGCGTGAACACATAAATTCGACGTTAAAACGTTTTTCAATCATTTAATAGTTTATACTAGCTTGCAACAAATCCTAGACAAGCAGTGGTTATCAATTCAGTCCATCGTAAATTGTTCAAGCGTTGAAACTGCAAATTATACCAACATTTAGGAATAAATTATGTATTTTGGTAACAGAAATTACTACTTTAACTGTTAATTTGCATAATAAGCAGGTGATAATTAGCTGTTATTCTACCATCGTACAATTACGTTCCTTTTCAAAATAACTAAACTGTGGCCATATAATTATTTTACACGTTAATTTTCTAAATTAAATGCTAGAAATTCCTGTTATTAAACTTCCGTATAAATTTTAGAATGCTGTTTTATGGTTTTGGAATGTATGTAGGCGGTAGATAATTTTCTGAAAGCTTTGAATCTGATTTTGATTCACAAAACTATTTTTGATGGAGAAAGATATTTTTGGGAGACGCGTTTATTTAAAAATGGGTATAGTTAGGTGTAAATACTATACTTAGTATATAATGATAAAATATTTCAAACCCTAATACCTAAACTTGATTAGTTCTCAATAATTTTCAAAGATTTTAACTTTGAAATAAACTAAAATTAATGGATTAACTATTTCGCAACACAATTTAAATAATAAAAGTTAAAATGATACCAGTTAAATGTATCAGTAACTGCTGTAAATAGACTGCGAGTTAGGAAACACGTTAAAATGCGTGAAGAACGATTTACAAGTGTTGTGTTATATGACATGGCGTCCTAAGTTAGGCGCATGCGCGCTATTTCTAAATCTATAAATTACTTAACGTTTACGTATACAATAGCCTCATGCCTTTTATCCTATGACGGGATAGGTAAAGGTATATATGATGTAATACAGATTTTTTCTCAGTTACTACAGATTTCTTGTAATTGTAATAAAGTGTTAGTCTAGAGATGAAAGGTGGACATCAATTGGGAATTTTGACAGTCAAAAGGTTGTATAAAACTTTGCGTGAGTTTGTAATATTTCACTAAATTTTTAACTAAAAAACCGCTAACTTAATACGTACCTTACGTGCCAATTAAGTTAGCAAACGTTATAATGTAAGAGTTAATTAAAACAACTTTATTTATAGCCTTTGTCGGTGAAGAACAATTAAAACAATTTTCCTTGCAGTTTCCTCTCATTATATACAAACTGTATAAAACACATAAAACCTAGCTCATATATTATATCTAATTACTTTAGCACCGCTACTAAGTTGTTAAAGACCAATAAAACATCGACTTTGTAAATAAACAATAAAAACTTCTATAATCATCGTCAATGACTCAATTATACATAATAATGGACAGTAGATACAGTTTTGCAGATTCGTTATACATATAATCTATCTACGTATATAAAACGCATTACTATGGCCACTCATACATTGTGAATATTATGACAGCTATTATTGAAATGGATGACTTTATTCGAGATAAATGGGTCAAATGGTATCGCAATCGACATATAATATTCGATTTAATTAGCCTGAATGTTTCCATTATCGAGTCACCTATACGTAATTTGTATCCATAGTAGTAGCTACGCGGTTGATCAAGGAATTAAAGGAAACGTTTACTCTATCAGCTGTTTGTATTCTGTGGCGTTTCTTAGGTATCACTGAAGGTCTTAT
Organism: Spodoptera frugiperda; assembly: GCF_023101765.2. Taxonomy (NCBI): domain Eukaryota; kingdom Metazoa; phylum Arthropoda; class Insecta; order Lepidoptera; family Noctuidae; genus Spodoptera; species Spodoptera frugiperda. The sequence continues at coordinate 8,479,212 of NC_064241.1, read as the reverse complement.
AAGTACATACTTTGGTATTTATGTATGCATATCTCAATACGTTAATAGGTACTCCAACCTTGATATACAGAGTGGTTGTTGCTTAGAAACAGAGTGATATAAAATATTTTCTTATCTCCTTTGATTGATAGTCGACATGCGGAAATAAATCAATTTCTGCGCATTGATTTTAACGTAATATAAGTAGCAACCTATTTTAATATCTATCTACAATATGATAATTGAGTTATATATCAAAATATTGGATAAAATAATAGTGTAGCTAATTTTAATGCCACCTTCATAAAAATGTTAATTTCGTGGTCAAATAACACCTGCTACGCCGATACTACGGATGTCGTAGGCGATGCTACGAAATAATGCCTACGCGATTATACGCGAAAATAGTTCTTAAACAAACGAACTTGTTAATCACGGATATAAAACTAAGTCTACTTCTAAAGAAAAACGTTTATAGGAAACTTAAACAGAAGTAATAGACCAGATATCGATTTAGCGACGATTACATAAAATTTTATCTCTTATTAGATAAATTTCTATCATAAAACCAGTATTTAGTGGCCATTTACTGTTATATATTCGATTGAGGTTTGACAGTTATGTTTTCAATCATTTATGTTATATTAAAGGTAGAAAATATATTGGTATAGATAAATTGACCATAGTTGAAAGTATTAGGGATCAACCTGCCTCGATTCATATTGTAAATTTAACCAACTACCGTCTTTAAAGCCATTGGCTAATTGAATGAATGAAAAAAATAGTACCAATATAAAATATGTCGTGGACATCTGTTCAACAAAAAAAGCAAAGACGCGTATACATATTTATGTTTATTCTAATGACAATATTTTTCTTATAAGTAAACTAACTGTGAGAATAATATATAACTATAAGGCAGGGATTAAAGGGTAAACACTGCGACAGCTGTTCACATTTCGATTTATTGTCTAGTCTTCCGAAAATAGAAATACATTTAGGAACATAATGATACCAAAAAAAGTATAAGAGATTATAAAACGATACTTAGTTATTTTTCAAAAAAAGAAATAGAATTGTATTTTAAAGCAAATTAAAAAAATATAAACAACATGCGTGACGTAATATGACCGTCCTTGAAAAGTTAGTTACCATTATGAAATAGAAACATCACTGACCTACTGAATAATACTACTAGTAGACTAGGCAAGATTCATAGTCTAGATTACAATCTCTTGCAATGAAGTACAGTCACATTAAAAGTTTTATCCGCAGAACAGACCCGAAGAACACGGCTAAAATTTAAAACAATGCGATTTTTGTGAGTTTTAAAAAGATCAGACAAACTATGTTTAATATTTTCCGATCAATAACTGCATTTCAAATACAGTTTTAAAACTCGTTGCATGTAGCTGCCGACGTATTTTTTACTCGACTGTATACAATGTATCAGCCAGTTACAGTTAACAAGCTTCCTATTTAAGAGCGAGGGGAGCGCAAGCGCATTTTGACAGAAAGTTATCTCAGAGACATAGATCATTGTCAACGCATGTATTCTCAGTAGCACAACCAAACCAGTTTGTATGTAAAGGAGCATTCGTAACGTTTGCCGAATGGCCAATGAAGAACACTTCTGAGGAACACTCGTGCCCACGATTTTTGTATTATTTTCTTTCATTTAATTTTTGTGACTCACAATTTTTAGTGTTTAAGTTTATATATTTTTTTAGTTGACTAGTGGAGCAGCTGTGTGTGTCAAACGACGTTGAAGTGTTTTTATGGCGTCCGGTAGTTCGTTAGCGAAAATCTTGTGGTTTATTATATATTTTTAATTTGCACTGGAAAATTGGTCTGGTGTTTTTTGGCAGATATATGAAGCTACCCACGCTTTTTATATTTCTATAATGAAAAATATTACAAGAGTTTTATATAAATGTTAATGGAAATAATTAAAGCCGCTCGCTAATTACTCCAGCGATGCTTCACTGCAGACAAAAATCACCCCGTTGTTGGTGCATACGAGTGCAAGTTATAATTACATTGCCTCCAAACGCCAAATCCCACAGAACGTAATTATACAAAGTCTGCACGGGGCACTCAACCCACCTGACAAAAGTCGAAACTCCAACCGACACACCAACGATTTCAGTCCTTATCTTTGTGGCCATAGGGATCATTTTGGATCAGTAAAAAGTAATAGGGAATTTTCAGTAAGGATTTCCCCCTTTTAAGCTACGTCTGAAATATACGTTAGCGACACAAATAAAATAGGTGCAGTCTACCGCCCACCGCAATGAAGGGATTAATTCCTTTTGCCTCTGATGTTTTAATTAAGAACTTTTTGCATTCTTCCACCACTGACTCAGGCGACCGTATCACTGTTACTGTACCTACACACAAATAGTTAACATGTTCAAAAGAATTGTTTTGTTTAATCCAAACTCCCGAATGTTTGAAATATAACTCCCGGAAACAATTGACTTACACTGCTTTAATTTTTTCGTCATCATTATTTATATTAGGAGCCCACGTGTTAACACTATAACAGGATGTTTGAAACTCCAAATTGCTTCGCTAAGTACATACTTCATTTCCTATTAGATATTATTTGTGAGTATTCGTGTTTGTAGATAAGCCGCTTGCTCGTAAGCACACTCGTAGCTCAGAAAGCGTTATTTTGATAATATATTAATGTGAAGTGGTCGTATATTCTCATAGCAAGAGGAGAGGGCCGTTTTATTTTAGAAAATGGCTCCATCAGTCACAGATAACGTTCCAGGGGCGTCACAAAAAAAGCTGTAATGCTCAGTATTAAGTGTCACGTACAATCTTGAGGTAACTAAATATTGTTCAGTCCTCTCCGTTGGATATTTCTGTGACGTTTTTGTTATTTAAATGGACGAGTGACTTAATTGATTTATACCCACAAAAACATAGCACTAAGGAACCATCTTCAAGTATATAATAATACAGTTTTATAACATTACACTAAATAAATAAGTCAACGCCTCTCGTTTATACATTTTATTTCTCATTTTAATAGATCTTTTTTATTTGACATCTATATTATCATTGCTTTCATAAAATAGAATAATTGGAAGTTGGTATACTGATTTATTTTAAATTTTAACATTTTATTTTAAAACAGAACCAAAAGCGTTAAACTCAATCTTACAAATTACAAGCTGAACACAAAAAGAAAATGAGAAGTATTAACATAAAAATAACATGAATAGAACTTTTATACGGGAGTAATAAGGAAAACAAAATGACGTAGTCACGTACAATAAACAAATGTGTTATAACCAATTACAGTTTTACAACAGTGCTTTATTGTAATTAAAAATATTATCGTCGCATATATTAAGAAATATTAGCACTTAAATGCCATTGTACGTTGTAAAAATCCGAAAGAAGTTATGAATCACGATGACGGTCTACGTAGGTAGCCTCCGTTTTCTGTAGCGACATTTTTCCGAGCAAACTTCGTTTCTACGTCTTAAGCTATTGAGCACAGAATACAAAAGCAAAGAGTCAGTGTACATTTTTGTATTAGGTATATCGGTCGCACAATAAAAGAGCTTTTAAAAACATCGTGTGGTATCTCTGCGGCCATACAGACGCTCGTGTTACGCGTTGTTTTGAAAGCGCATAGACCGATTACGATTACGTTTCCAACGAAGTGTCGACTTCGGGTTACGTTTTATACCGTCATTTGAATCTCTCGCTCGGATGTTTGGTCCGAAACGCTCGTTCATTAGCATTTTATGACTGATACGACCGATAAAAGTGTAATAAGACGCATTCAGCGGGTCATATGATGTGATAGACGCCCTGACCGGCATCGGCACGCTGGCACACACTAGAGGAAGTTGGCATTACATTATTGGTCCATAGTCATTCACTTCAACGCATTCTGATTCACTGAATGGGAATTATTGTTCATTTCAGATGTTCTGCTACCGATTTTGTTTGTTTCATGCCTTTGTATGCTAATACATCTGACGCTTCTACTGGACATATCAACCAAATTACTATGACTCATGTGTAAATGTTTTATATGCGATAAATTTTCTACCTGAAGGGCTAACATATTTGGCTCGACATACAAAGGGCTATACTAAATAAAGAAGCTGAACATTAAAAGCAAATTACTGAGCATATAAAATAATTCAGAAGAGTAAATAAACATGAAATTTAAATTGTAATAAAATCGTTCACCACTTCACCAGGCGCATGTTGCATCGTAATTGCTTCATCGTCGCGTTTGAGATACAAATATAAATGTACCATTCATACGTTCTGAATATCATCTGATATCCGTCCATTTATTTGGTTAGTATGGTGTGGTGTGTTGCGATGGTCTAAAATTACCAAGTATACCTTTGAAGTTTTCTCAATTATAGACATTGTTCACAAACTGCTTACACCAAACTAGGAGCAAATTGTACGATTGGCGACAGAACCTATAAATGGGTTTGCTTATTCGTCCGAGTGTCAGAGTCAAGGCAGTTTTGGACAGGTGACAACTTTCCGTGCAACATCTGCCAACGAACCGATTGTCCACGCTTCAATCAGTCCTGAATGGCCTCAAACCCTCAGCTAGACGTAAACTCAAACAGACCAGGGGCGCGGAAGATCGTAAAGTTTTTTAGAACGTCTCTCGACAAAACGCGAATCGTAAAAGTAATTGGAGCCCATTCATATTAATAGACATTTACGAGGTCTACACCATAAAACAGAGATTGTCATCACGACTTACGCAATATCAGTGCGAATAGGCGATCATGTTGTATTAATTCGTTTTGTTTGCTGAATAGTTTTTATTGGCATTAAATCATAAACACCGGATATGTTTTTATGAATATTTAGTGGAGTTCGTTGAAATTGGCACGATTTCTAAGAGACGTGTCTTCGAAAGTCATGCAGAAGGGCGTCGATTATGTTATTAATCGTGTGTTTGTTATATCGGCACATCTGTCGCGCGGTGCGTCGTATCGGGAATATCATATACTTTACTGTTATGATGTACTATATATCTATACAGCTTTTCCCCGATCACAGATAAATAGAAAGGACATTAGGCTCGCAGCTGTCGCTCGCCCACCTCCTTGGGGACTCTCGCAATTTTCCTACCCTTAGTTTAATTCGAATCCCGAAAGGTTTTCCTCCGAATATTTATTATTATATCTTTATTAACGTTCGCGTTTCGTTTCGTCTCGTTTATTGCGAATAAGATTTGTGTTCCGGGCTTGTTCATTGAGCGTCAGAGAGTGATAGTTTTTATGTGTTGTTTTATGTTCGAAAGCTAATAAAATATGCACCTGTCTAATAAATATCGTGCGAACATGTTGCGATAACAGGGTTGCACTCTTACAGTTGTAAATTATCTCAGTGGGTGGAAAACTTGGATTTTAAAGACCGAAGTGCAAAATGAGTCAGTTTTAGTTTTTATGTTTACGCGAATGTGGGTTAGAAGTTAAACAAAGTTGTGCAATCTGCATATTATGTATTTGTTTCCATTACTTAATATTGATTGTTTGGCATTTCCTTCGTTTAAATACAGTTGGTAAATTTTAGATATCTATAATACGTTCTCGATGAACGCATGTCTCATCACAAAACATTTTAGCCAATTACCAAAAATATTGGGATTACCCTTTTCCATGTATACAACAATGTTTGTTTATAATTTATTTCATTAATCTTGATAAAATAATTGATAAACGTCCATGTGAATATTATTTAAAGAATTCAGCATCACAACACAGATATCAGAATCCGGCTCGGATTGCGATACGTGTGCGTATCTAATAGGTAATCTAATTACAGCGCGAACCTGAGTGCCTCCTAATATTTTATTCGAACCCTCTCCTGCTTGTTTATATCAGCTATATTTTAAGTCGAAACGCAATATCGTAACGTAATTTAAAACGAATTAGTTACCCCTGCGGGGCTCCCAAATTTGAATACTGCGCGGATGCTCGCGCCCCATCACATAGGTACGATACCTTTAAAAAACAAAGGGCGCAATGTTGTTATATTTTATAATTTCAAACCCGCCCACCCCTTGCGAGAAGCGCAAATGTTTTTTAGAATAGACCCCCCTAATGTACTGAATGTCTAGGTAGAGAGAGCTTTCGCACAAAAATGGCTGCTTTTATCTCCGGAGAAATTGTTGTTTCGTCTGATAGTGTTGCGGAATACGACTATTTAATAGCTTCACTCTTTGGGAGAAGAAAACATTATTCTATCTGCTTAGGTCTTGAGTAGCTAGTTGATCAGTAATGGGCTCGTCTGTGTTATCGACTTAGTACTAACTCGCAAGTTTGGGGAAGTGTCGTAACATTTCTGCGCCTATTTCACGGTACTTTGGTAGCTAACGTACGGCTGCGTGAGTGTGAAACGCTTCCAATTACAAAACTAAATCCGAAAACAAATTGCTTGCCGACCACATTATCCCCCAGTGGTTCACCCTACGGTCAGTCTGGCCAAAAATGGCGGCTGCTGCTAATAACTCCCGTACGGACGGACAGGGCGGAGCGAAGGGGTGTTATGGGGTTGCAAACATGCAAATTTAATTTGCTCGTATGCACCCAGGCGGTCGCCGCCGACCGAGCTCGTTAGCCCGTCTATTGTACACTTATTAATTCAACTGTATAATTTATGACGATACAATTTTCAACGCTGGAACGCTGTGCGTTGGGTGCATAAATTGTTTTAATTGAAAGTTAATGCGGGCAAAGATATAGTGGAGATATAATCCTCAACGCTGGATATCTGCTACTTCTAATTAGAGATAAGCTACACTATATATTTTGTAGTAAACAAAGTTGAATGTACCCACATATTTCGCGTGTCGAGGAAACACTAAAATAATTCTCGGAATAAATTCATAATCTGTATGTAATGTAAGAGATCAAACAGTACATAAAAATATAATATTAGACTAACTGACTATGATCTCCGCAATCTAGACAAACAAAGAATAGCGATCTTGTTTAAAAGAATACAAATCATTTAAAGCTTTATGTTTAAGATGTAGAGTTGAAAACCTTCTGGCACGAACGCAGTGAGTTCAAGACTACGTCGATACGTAATATCGTTAAGATTTTGAATGAAAATACCATTATGCATAAAAGACGTTTCATTACGAATTTGCAAACTAATGAACAATTGATAGCCGTGAATGAGGACTGAAATGTCTATGGGTTTCTATTGCAATGCGGTTCCTCTGCTATGAAATTTCATAGCAATTTTGCCAGCATCTAAGCTCTTGAAGGGCTCATAGGAGGCCGGCGTGTTATTTTCATAGGTACTTCGTAATAGTCAGTTTAAAGCGTTTTAATTACGGAGCTGCTATTCCAAGGGTGTAATGCGCCCTTAAGCGCCCAACGACGCAGGCTCCCTTATGTGCTTGTAAACTATGATAGGGCCACGTTCCAAGCGTGTTGTCGCTTAAAGGACCCAGTTTCGTGTTTGTATTACTGTGTTAAACAGTCACAGTGTTTACCCAGTTAATTATAATAGGCTATAATTTAGCTGTTTATACGTAGTTCATCGTATAAAATAGTTTTGTGTCATAAGTTTTTAATAGGCCGGATGTTTCACGACATTGAAGTGAGAAATATCGTTTTCCCGGTGCGTCTATAAAGCAACCCACGGCCCAGTTTTTTTCTTACACTTGTCTCGATGAAAAATGTAGATAACACAACAAATTCCCAAAGTTGATATTAATCACACCGTAAGATAGGCTCATTTCCGTCACGCTACTTATCTCGTCCATTCAAGTGTCTCGTTATAAATCTTAAGTATTTAATGAACCAGAAAATATCTAAGCGCAATTAAGGGGCTTTAATAACTCAAGAACGCGCTTAATATTTCCCCCCAAGCCCCCACCCTTGTTATAAGACAAGTGATTAAATCGCGCCTCTCACGCGTTCCAGGGACGGAGTCCGCCATTTGCAATGCCGCAATTATAATTAAAAATTAATCCAGATTCATGAAGTTTCATTAAATTTCTTCTTTGTAATTTTTAGAATTTTAAATCGAGGCATTAATATGGATGGTAATGTTATGAAGAAACTCGTTGCTTACATTTATTACTGACGTCTTTGAAATGCAACCCTTCAGTTCAAAACAGTTTTCATTACATATATCTACACAAAATATGCAGAATGATAGAGTAATTCTGGGAGTTATTTAAGACGCACCTTTACTTACATTACGGGACCGTGATATAAGGTCTTTAACATGACGTTTCAAGCATATATACGAGCTTGGGTGAGCTGTTATGTTCATAAAGCTACACGTGGAATTGCCCAACATACAGTTATGTTAATGTCGGACCTCCCTCACCGGGCCAAAAAAGATAGGATTGCAAATTTGCGGCGGACAATTTATGATGGCCGTATAGCTCCCCTCAGGCCGTGGGGGTAAAATAGACCTATTGGCATTTGGGTGAGCTAGGCGCGCTCGTTGTCGGCCAAAATGACCCTAAACATTTTATTTGGTAGCATCGCTATTCACGTAACGTGTTGGAATGGCTCCGACTAATCTTGAGCTACCATTTAGGGGTGTTTGTGCGCGGATTTCAAATAAATATGTCTGGAGATTACACGCGTTCGTATGGGGCTTTAACGAGAGCGCGTAACATAAAATAATACGTTTTATTTTTTGTTGGAGCACCTTGCGTATATAAAGCTCATTTTTGCTACTTACAGGGAATGAAATACGGATCTGCTTCAAAATGTGGCATATTACTGTATTTTGCTGTCTATTTGCTATTATTAATATTAGTGGGTACTACCCATCCGTAATCCCCGTTTGCATATTATCTGCACCTCCACAGCTAGGGTACGCACATAATCCATAGATTTACATGAGTTTGCACCCCCAGGCAACATCACATTACACAACCGCAGGGTGCAAGAAATTATGCGTTCAGAGTCCGCTCGAATCCCAATTTATTGGCAATCGATTAGCGCCAGCCAGAGGGCTTTGTTTAATTGGAGTGCTACCGTGATTGGATTAACGGACTCAATGGAAAGCCCCTATTATTTCCTTAAGTAATGAACCAAAAGGTAAATGTATATACACAAACATTTCACTCGGAAACAGCCAGTGCGTAGGTATCTACGTAATGTGGTCTTTTTATCCCCAAGCGTAATTTGTTCCATGTGTTGTGTTCGTAGATTTATATCACTTAAATAAATACATGGAGTTGAATAGGAACATATTGTGTTCGCCACGTCCACCAAAATAAGTACTTATCTGTATTCCCACGTCGATATCTTCCCGAATGTAAATATGACACCCCATAAACTGAATAGTTTATCGGCTGCCACTACCATTCCAATTTATTCTGGTCATTTTTGTCTATTTCGAGGGTGACCAATTTTTAGGGGAGAATTTATGAGGTTTATTGTAGTTTTTTCGGGCTAATACCACCTTAGGACCAGTCGTGTGGTCAGCTTACTAACGAACTAACAATGTTTACCGAAACCTGTTTCACTCATTGTGAACTCCAAGTTATTGAATCGTTCAAATGGACTACCTTTACGGATCACGTACCAAAGTTAATCAGTTAACAATTTGATTTACAATGTGACGAAGTCTTTGAAATCTCTGACAAAAACCTTTTTGTAAAAGGATTTGTTAAACAAAATTACTTAGGTATCATTGTCCGAGGTTAAACAAGTTACCTTCGTGTGAAACGATTATTATGCCTACATACTACCAGTTTAAATGTTAAGTACTCATACATAAATGTTTTACATTAAGTGTCAAGCGACACGTAAAACCCATAAATTTGTATCAGCTTTACAATTTATCAAGTAGATATAGATCGGTATCGTTCAGTAGTCGCCTTCCCGCATTGTAATCCGTTGTTTAGGACAGTATGCGGAGCGAACTAACAAAATATTCTGATCTCGTAGCGAAGTAACGCCCTCAGCCGCCGGCCCCCGCTATTTATACCTCTGTTATTGGCACTTCTTCAATGTCAGACGCACCCTGCGCCTGTCCCCTGATCCCCTAAACCCCACGGATGCCCCTTCCTATCCCTCCAACATACATTACACAACACCACTCGAATGCTAACGGCTGTATAAAATTATATCAATTGCATGGATTTTATTGTCAAATTATAATTTCAAATTCGGCACCTCGTACATCATGTGCAGTGGAAGGGTTAGGTACTTCTCCCCTCGGTTACTTCCCCAACTACAAAGTAGTAGCACAACTCGCGACTCATTGAAATCTTGTCGTCCATAACGGAGATACACATCGCTATGTAAACATGGAATTTATCGCGACTCAGTATCCGGTCGGTGAATACTAAGAAACATGCTAAATAACTGGTATTATTACAAAAATATATAGAAATATCGCCTTAATTACGTTAAAGGGCTGGCCACTCATATGTGTGTTTGCTTCATTGATGTATAAAATCGTTTACATTATCGATTATCAAACACGGCGTATTTTAAGATTACAGATGTAAGCATCACTATTTATATCGAGCGATTGAGCTGCAACACTCGTATCATGTTTGACTGCTCTTGATGAAAATACGCTGTGCGTTTAAGTACTTATGTATTGCTATACTAATACATTCAATAGATTTTTTCTACTTTTCAGTATACATTGAAGTAATATCTACGCAAGTAAATTCTAACAGTTTACGCAATATTAATGATGTGCTCTGTTAGGTACTTTAAGCGTTTTGTTGATCTCAACCCTACATTAGACTGAACAAACAAAATTCGTCTGTATAAGAAAAAAACAAAGGTAAAGTTATCTCTTAAAGCATCTAAGTTTAGTTTTCCGGAAACTTATGATACGTATCAACATAAACTTATGTGTTACATCTAATAAGTAAATTGTAGTAGAAAGGTTAAGTACTACGTAAGCATATCCGGACTAAATAAAATTTCCTTTATGTTCATAATAAAATTACGAATAAGCAAAAACAAGTCGTGGGTGGTAACCGCTTGTAATTAACAATTCTTGATTACAATTTTCCAAGCCTCATTTACATAAACCGTAGGCAAAACGAGCGGGGCCTAGATTAAATCCATAATTCATGTTCGTTACACGAATGTAAGATGAGAATGACATTGCAAATACCATTTACCATATACCTAGATAAAGTCATTAATATATTTTCGTTATTAATTCGAGTATCGCATTAAAGGAGTCGGCTGACCTCAAAAGGCAGGCGCGTCAAAAATCTCCATATCGTACAATTAAGCTTCTCTACAATAAAATCAAGTTTTAATTTCTTATTAGTGGCGATTAAATTACTCTGAACGTCGCCATAATTGGTTGGAGCGGGCCAATGATGCCTTTTACCTTCCACCAGGACAGGATGAAGCGAAGTGATTTTTCTTGTTTAAAAAACCCAACAAAAAAGTCCATAGGTATTCCCTTTTGTGTTTTGGGAGCGGGAATGTAAATTTGTGGGTCACACAAAATCTCTTTAATAATGACGTCATTTGTTATGTGTAACGAGCACACAGACTGTTTGACGGTGTGTAAATGTTACAAAAGTTGTCCTATATGATTTCATAACATTTTAACACGCAGATCAAAGCATCTGTTTGATTTTACTCAACTTTTGTCATAAATCTGTAAGAATGTTCACATTAATTTTTATTAGACTCTTTCGTAGGATGAGACGAGGAACTAGAAAGGAAAAAAGCTTTATAGTCTTTACTTATCTCTCCGTAAAAGTTATGCGTGAAACTGACGTATTTTATGTTAAATATGTTTGTCTATTGACTATAAAGAATGTTGGTATTTTTACGTAACACAATTCAATAATTCTAATATTTTACCTACATATTCATAATATAACTAGGCAAATAAACTCACTCAAAGATCTAACAATCGCCTAAAAATTTTAAGATCGTTTCGACTCCATTGCCCATCGACCGCTGTCCGTAACATAAAGAAACAAAACGAGCGTACACGATACGATCCGAACAATGCCGAACCCGTATCGGGCTCGAGGTGTCGCCCCATTCCGCAAAAGGCCTTACAAAGGTGAAACATACCCCCACTCTCCCCACCATATATCAAGATCCGTATCTGAGATTTACGGAGCTCGCTGTGACCGCGATTGTATCTCTGAGATTAATGCGCAAGAGTGTCGTACGAACAGCCCTAACGGCCTATAGGTAGGTAAAGCCGATGTTCCTTTCTTCGCCTTATGTACTACCTTCCCACTGATTTAATACGACTTGTTTACCATAGGATTTTTGATGTTAACTGATAACGGGCATGGCTATACCCATTAACATTAATTCAATTATGTATCTGCGAATGTTGAAATTATACATAGCTTAGTCTTATTTATGCGTTTAGATTGTGAATAATGTTTTTAACATTACATGGGATTAAGTATGAAAATGAGTGGCTGGTTCTATTTGCTTGGGTAGGCTTTGTAGATACCGTAGTACCTATCTATTAAATCTCGTTTATATATAATTATTATTGGAGTAAATTAAAAAGGATTTATAAGGAATTGTATGCTTTAAATGATTTTCACACATTGTATATTGTATACTCTCATGTAAACTTTCGAGATCGCATAAAGAGTAACGTTTCGGAGCTTAGAACATAATCGTAGTTCACATCTATTTTCCATAACCGTTCGAGCTTAGTGGCATGAAATGTCAGTAAATCACCTCCGGGCATGTCGCCCGGCTTCCTCGTACGTGTGTAATGCGCAACTCTGGTCAGCGAGCCAATTTGTTTTTATTGAGACTACCCTCGAGTTATGCAAACTGGTCGGAAACGCTGAGCCCGCTGTAAACAAACTTAAACGCGACTAATATATGTTGACCTCTGAGGGAGCACGACGCATTACTGATTGGGCGGCACTAAACGGGTCAGAACGAAGCGGCATTGGTGGCCAGGTCTACCTTTAATCTCGAAGCGAATGTTTTCACAAGCGTCTGCGTTTGGCCTCCGAGGCCGCGGTCAGGCGTGTGTAAACAATACTCTACGTTAATAGAGATATAAATTGTACGCATTCCATTTAATCCCTTTGAAAGCAATCAGCTCCTATAGCGTTACGAAACTCCGTTATCGGGTGGAACAGACGCGTTGCCACGTTGTTTCGTCGCCTTCATGTGGACTTTCTAACTTTAGGCCGCGGCTATGTGTAACAAACGTTAGATCAAACTCTCCGAGGCGCTACGAGCGGATCCTAAACCAACATCGCGTTCATTGTAACGAGCATAAAGCGAGCTATATATTTATTTGTAGCACCATACGTTCTAAGTAATGACAGCGTCAATTTTGAAATAACCAATAAACTGTCTGCAATGTAACATTAGCATTAGCTGGTAGCTAAATTTCAAGTCATAGCAGACGAATAAAATAAATTTCGTAGTAGTGAACTAGCAGACGACATCGTATCTATATTAGCATAACGTAGTTGGCATAAACGAAGCAAACTAAAGCTTTCAGAAAGTTCGACGGACTGTTGAACAATGCCTCCGTTCACATTCTTGTAGCTATTGAGTCACGTTTGTGAGCGTTATGTACTAATAACACGCTGTATTACGTACATAACCCTATGTATTACTGCGCAGAACATTGTTGTTTCAGTCAATAATTTGGAATGAAAATTAGCTGCTTTATAAATATATAAATCAACATGGAATACGTTATCTGATCTCTTGCTGTATAAATCAGTCATACAGTATACACGTATCATTAATTCAGTAAAGTAATGCATTAAACATTTATTATATTTATTTATTTTGAGTTCCAGGTAAACGTGTTGACTGTTAAATATTTATGTGGATTTCCAATAGGTACCTACCTACATACTTCTACGCCATTTATAATGCTCATCTAAAGTTTTTTTACCTCACTACTGGCTTCCATCCTTCCCAGATTCTAAGAATTTAAACACTTTTTGTTTAAGAGTTTGATCGATGTAATATTTTTTCGATACCTATCCGAATATGCTATATGTGTGCTAATAACTCTATTCTATACAGCAAACAAGAAATTAGTAAAACTCAAAGTCACCTGCATTTATTTATTCTTTCGTTAATTTTATAAATGTTAATTAAATGCAATTTGCAATTAATTAAATTTTAGATCGAATAAACAAATTAATAATATTTGAATGTCAAACCTTCTGTTTGCATGAAACGTTTTGTGTGCTTGTAACAAATCAGTGCAATGTGACTATACTTTGATCTATACACGCTTTGAGATGGCGATTATAGTAAACTCCTAAACCCCATCAGTGGTCTCTCAAAGACTGATGATGGTGAAATAACACCATAGTTATTTTTTAATTGTAAGTAGAATTTATATATAGAACTAAGGATTTTCATTAAATACACACAAGAAAGAAAATATTTGATAAATACCAAAATTTAAAAATGTTATAAAGAACTTTACTATAAAATTATACAGCACAATCTATTAAGTTCTAAATATAAAATAAAAAAGTTGTACACGATTTTAGTAAAATATCATTCAGTGTTAGTACACTACAAGTGTTGTATTTGAATGCATCACAAGTCCTGGTAGTGTGAAATGTATTATTTAGCGAATTCAAACAACTTGATCGATAGTCGGGTTTGTAATAAAATATTAGTTTTATGCCAACAGGATGCAAATTAAAATTGCAAATAACACCTTTAAATGCACCTTATCGTATAAAAATAAACACAATTTCGTTGAATTTTTATACGGTCCTTATCACAAAGGAATCTATTGAAATTTTACATTCCAAGTATATAAAGGGCAATCATTATTATTAATACCTACTGAAATGAAAGGAAGAAGTCAAGGTGACTGAATATTTCTTTGCACTGTAATTTGACTGAGGTATAATTTGCGTTCTAAGAAATAACAAGGTTAAGAATGGAGTCAGAATGTTAATTGTGGTATATTGAGTCCAACAATCAAGACGGAGACAACCTCTGTCATGTACTTACGGCTTATTCACAAAAAAATAATTCCAAGAAATGTGTTGAGTTCCAAAAGTTGGACGTCGCGCATGGTCCGTTTTACTGTTTTATTAAAATCATTAGCTGAATCTGATTCCGTGAATTTGTTGAAATATGAGGCCTGTGTACATTCAGCAATGTTTGTATAATTTAATTAAAGAACCCGTTTCATTCATGAAGTTTAATAAAAAATGGATCTGTTGTTTGTTTGGTTTCATATTCAGTTTGGCTCCTATCAATATCTAACTAGACCGTCTACTTAATATATCAAAACCTTCCTAGAAAACAGTTGAAGTGGCGATAGAAATCGTACCAAAATCAGGCGAGTAATTTTCGAGATTATCCTGAAGATACATATCGACAGATAGACGATAGAAATTTGTTTTTTTAATGTGTAGTGATGAAGTGTATAATGGTATTGATGGTTTTACTATTTTATGTAGAACTGGTCTGTTTAAGATCTTAGTGCTGCTTGGGTATGTATTATTTAAAGTCATGTTAATCAAATAATCTACACTAATGGTTTTCTTGAGTAATGTAATTTTGCATGCGTTTGAAGTTTCATTATAAATAACCCTACATTATGACGTTAATTCGAACATTTTTGTATATACTTTGTAAGCCTGTCAGTTCATGTAAAATATTATGCTTGTAAACAGCTATATTAGGTTGATATACTATAAATTGGTCCTATTTATTGAGGTTTGAATATTCATATATATGCGGACTCAAATCTAAATTTTAATTAAGTATTAATTAATTATTTTAGCATATATACTGGTTAAAACTACGAATAGATCTAAATTACTCAGTTAAAATGTTGTAATTATGGTTGTTTACATTTAGTGTACAAGTCCTAAGCCTATTAGGTTTAGTACCTAAGTATGACTTAATACTCATAATTATTAATCTTCCTACGGATCTAATCTACCGACCAATAAATTAATACAATTTTGACAATCCACAGAATAAATATTCATTACTCAAGCTTGAAATACAGCTTATCCTTTCTAGCTAATTGAGAAACGAAAATGAATATTAATAAAGCGTAAGAACTAAATTATTGAGCTAATAAATTAATAGAATTAGGTAAATTCGTAGCTATACTGAAATTGGTTAAAGCGAAACGTGTTTAGTAAATCAGAGATTTGTCAGTTGTACTACAATTTTCAGGGGCGATGAACTTTTAGTTTTCTTGGCCAAATATAGTAACGTTGCGCAATGTGGCAGCATCAACAAATACAACCTTGGGTAGCGCACAGTTGTCTTGTTCGTCTAATGAATACACATTTGATAGTGTGAGTAATCAGAGTACAACGCAGACCATGTTATGTAAGATACAAGAGCGGCATTGACATTATTCATTGAACGAACTTGAATAAAAAATATTGTAGGCCAACACATGTTTCTACTTTGATAAAATGTTTAAACTCTTTCATATTCGTTCTCTTTTACGGAATTTATGACCGCACTTAAATTAGGTTTTAGTTTCATTTAAAATTATCACTAGGTATAGTATTTTAATCAATTTTTCGCAGACATTAAAACTATGCACAAACAGATCGTTCGGAATAACGATAAGATTATATTAAAGTACCTACTTATTCACTGTTCTTAATTATAAAACCTGCTGACCTTAAGAAAGCTGATTTATGTCGACCAAGTAGTTTATAAACGACGAATAAGTAAAGAAAACAAGAAAACATTATATCTCTCGCATTGCTTAATAACTTGCGCCCTCTATCTTTCCGTGCGGAGAATAAGTTCAAAATAAGACATCTTAATGTTAAAATGGATGCTTGAAATATCAACACAGTAGAGCGAGCCAAGAGATAGCAGAATAAGGCATCGGTATCTACCATTTTATGCATGTACAAAGGTAACTTATTTGGCGACGCGACGGAGTCGTGCTCGTGCATCTACGCATTCGCAATGCGCAACATGACAACGCGACTTGGTGGTCAAATAGACCATTATGGAAATTAATTTCCGTCTAAAATACTTTGGCGCCTACAACTCATAAACGTCCGCAGCTCGTATTAAAACACTCGTATATTATGATCGCATCGAATTACTACAGACGAAGTTATTATACTGGTGTTGAGACGTTAAAACATCGACAACACAGCGATAGTCGATTGTATAACAAATAAAATAAAAAATAAAACAATAAATCTTCGATTGGTTTTACCAAACGAGTTTACGCGGAAAGATTTTAAACGCCCGTGAATAAATCAATCGTTGTTTCCCAACTCTTTACTTTTTAATGACTTTTAAAAAGACTGCGTCTGTTGCTGAAGCGGTTCACAGATGTGGGCCCAGCTGTTTCTATGACAGTCACGTTCACGAATCTGACAATGTGTTTGTACTACACTACGCCACGGGCTTGGCTCGTTAAATTTTTATTGCCACAAGGTCGCCACTTTATGGTCAATTCTCAACAGTTATTGTTCGCGGACAAACTTTTTTTTACAACACTAGCGTCAATCACTTTATAACGGTAGAGTTACGATTGACAGTGATTAAGTCTTAATTGTTATGACGCTATAAAACTCCTTTTTATATACTCTGTAACTGTTATGATTATCCATTTTTCACATTGATACACTGTTTGTATATTAATAACGTCATCTGGTGATAAAATTGTGTTGAGAACGTACTTTCACAATTGAATAAACGAGCTGGCGAAGTGATAGATTTATATTTGAAGATGGATATAGAGGACTCGCATGTAGGTATGCAATGTGAAGGCACGTGAGCGTCGTGGTTACGTTTATTATAAGTGCGGGTTCTGTCCTGACTTGTGGCGCAGAACACCGTATGATAACAAATAATGTTTTGACTACGATTTTGGCGATATCGACTTTCAACAGCCGCAAAGCGTCCGTAATAAAGCAATTTGCGGGCGTGCCAACAAAACAATGGAACCCTTTCTAAGCTTGTTTTAAATTGCTTTCGACGCCGTGATTTAAAACCCTTTGACTTATACCTTATTTGTAAACATCTTGTGAGCACAAAGGGATTGTTGTTTATAATAAAAAAAAGAGAAATTTGCGCAACCCTATTGCAACGTACCTTTTGTTTAGATTTTTCAATAAATGTACAAAAAATATTGTGAAAGTAACTTGTCTCTAGGCTCGAGTTTTATGGTTCCGTAAGCTATTTCAAAATAACTAAAACTATGTACCTATCTAATCGATATAAAAAGTCGATTACCACCGATATAATAATAATAAATAAGTAGGTACACACCAAATAGATACCTATAAAATATACCTACTATATAGGAAGGCAAAAATGTTAAATCGTTTACAAAACACGCTCCGTTTCAAGATTGCGTTTGAAGGACCGGGATGCGGCCATCAACTAAAAATTTATTGTTATAGTTATTAAAGATGGGGGATTTAAATGCTACTCGGGTGCTCCCAACTTGCTTATTTATATTACTTTCGGGAGGAAAATACGCCCGCGTTGTAAATACGAAAGGAAAACGGCCAAGGGAAATAATTGTGGAGCTTATCTATACGGAACACCAGTTACCAAAAATTGAAAGTCCTTGACCATTTTTGTACCTTAATGGTTGGTTGCGTAATGTTGACCCACTATTAAAACCTTTTGTTCTTAGAGAAAGTTTGTATTTATTGCGAACCTTTTAAACCCTTTTTCGTCACTTTTTTGCAACAGGACAATAGAGTGGCGATTGTCCATTCTTGATGGTAAAAAAAAAACAATGAAAGAGAGATTTTTTCGCAAAAAGAGCCGCGTAAACAAACGTGATACATGATGCAAAATACAGGTAGCATTGAAGGGTTTATCAATACACCTTTGATGTTTTTTTATAAACAAATTCTTTGTAGGTATTGTTCACCGACACAAAATAGGTACACAGAAAAGAAATCGTCCAATAAAATTTAAAAAACCTTAAATATAAATTAAAATAATATTGTAAAAATAATTAATTGTCAAAAAAAGGTTTGATTGCAATAATCCCACAAAGCCATATCAAATTAATAATTGCAACATAATTTTACGACAGCCTTCAAACGATTTTTTAACTTGAATCATCACACACATTCGACAAAGAAATCACAGTTTTATCCCTTTACTGTTATGTTTTATTTTTCCTTGAAACCTTTTAAAACAATGAATTCTAGTCAGCAGTATAAGCAGCAACCAATGTTGTGACTGAAGACAATTATATTTTGTCTATCACCTGACCTAGTTTTGAACAAAAACTGCCATTGAAAAGCCTCAAATAATATTTTTGACACAATCATTTCTTAGCCCAAATGGCATACGAAACGACTTTATTTAATTCAAAACAATTTATCTGACATTATTTCACGTTTTAATATCAAAAATGTCAGAAGAAGTGGTTTTTAAAAGTTCTGTCATTATTGTTTTAAAATATCACTTCAGATTGAGAATTCCGAAGCGTATTAGTAACCATTAACAATGCTGTTTAGTCGTATGTGTGTTAAGATTCCTACGCCTAAACTAAATATACTTAAAACTAAAAGAAAATAAATTTGAAACGATAAATACCATTGAACTCACCGCAGACCACCCGGTCGAAGGGGCTCATCCAATCTGGAAATGGAAAATCTATTATCAATCGTATTGAAAGTTCATAGTTTCGGCCAAGACACATGCACAACACTTAAAGCCTAAACAAAAAGTAAAACGTTCATTCTATTGAATGGTGAGGTAAAAATAAATAAGAATAACGCATTGGGTGATTTAAAGTAAAATATACTTCCTACTTAAAATGTAGAACTGTTAAAAAATAAAGGGTATAGAAGCTTTCTAATTATTAGAATATTTGTTAAAAAACGCAATTCAACAAGGTTATATTTACTATCTCACTATCTTTGTGAATAAAAATATTTTAGGAATATGATTTAAAAATGAGAAAATGAATTCTAAAATCAATATAAGCCGGTAGTTTTAGTAACTAACTAATAGATTAAAAGTAAATTTAAAATTAGGTGAACCATTGAAGTATAATAGTTTTTATTACAATAATACTACTATTGAAAGATAAAATCGACCGTAAAAATGAAATTAAGCATTTCCACAAAGACAATGCTTACCTATTTTAAACGAGTATAAACTACTAGAAGAATTGACTGTTAATTACTTTTAATCGCGAATCTAAATTACGAGTAAAACATTTTTAATTACACTTTATCAATTAAGGCTGTTATTTCGTTTTTATTGAGCGCTGAGTACAACAATGTTAATTCAAATAGCACCGTAGTCTGGGAGCTAAATAAATTGCCGACAGTATAGTATAGATATTTACAGTAAGTTTGATCCAATCTTGTACAATGAATCATAGCTACAGTTGATTTCTTTTACAAATAAAAACCAACTCACACGTGTGTGTGAAGAGAGTTCAAAATTACACTAGATTTTGTCTAAAGATTAAACACTGGTTCGTTGGATAAAAGTGTGTTATAATTTCTTTTATTTTAACTACGATAGTATCGTTTTTAAAAGCAAATATATTTGAGAAATATGTATTTTACGGAGGTAAAAATTGCACTGTGTTTAAAATCTAATATTATTATTTTTCCTTAGGCCACAATGTGTAGGTTATTTAAGGGTTATTAATTAGAAGCAAAAAAATATACGTAGGCAAAGAATATACGTAAATCTCTACGTAAAGCAGTTATCGTTTATACAGACATGACATCTGTTATTGAATTATTATCCTATTAAAATTTTCTGGCATTACATCAAAATCAAAAAGTTATTTTTGAACAGAGAGCTAAATAAAATCGGCTTAGAGAGAAAAATGAGGTAATGATGTCTTAAAATATTATCTCTGCAAATATAAGAACTAAAACTGAATGTCCAATCAAAAATATTGAGCGAGTAGCAGTTCAAGCAACGTTTAAAATTAACGAGTTTTATCTATCGGAAACATTTAAATTGTCTCGATTGAGTGCAGTCGTTAATTACACGGCGAATGCATAAAAAATCGATTATACGAATCGTACGTCGTATATCGATACTCCAAAATTCACAACTCATTTCGAGATAACAACAGGCTTTCGGTTTTTTAATTTTAAACTGTCGAAACTTTCGAAAGGCGGTGCAACCCTAAAATGGAAAAGGTTAAAAGTTTTGTATCAGTCCCATATTTCACTGGGAAAAGATAATGATGTTATTTTTCAACTTGAATGTTTTTATTGTTTTTGGAAACCCTGCAACAGAGTAGAAGGTCGTAAACATGTGCGAATGAATCAAGATTCTTTAAAATTTTAATTTAATGCAAGTAAATTGTATCTACCTTACTTTGTTTAGTAACTAAAATACTTAAAAGTTTAATATGACTATCACAATTTAATTAATAACGTGTTACAAATAGCAATCAATAGTATAAAGGGCTTTTGATGGCATGTGGGTTCCGATTGCTCACGCCGCGCTACGATTGGCTGTAAACGACGGCCATATTTGTTTGGCGCATGCGCTCTACACGCTTCACACATGTGAATGGGGTTCTTCTCTTCCGCGGTACACCATGTTTACTGTCAAATGCGCGTTGGGTTTGATGTTAAAATGACTAGGTGTTTTATTAAAAACTTTGCTTTGTTATTGTTATTGAAGTATCTAGCTAGAAATGTTTTGATTTCACTTAAAATATTACCGATTTTAACTAGTTCCTTAGTATCTTATTTATTCTTACGCACCCTTTTGTTTATTATAGTTAAATCTTATAATTGAATGTTTGGGGAAACATTGGATGTATAAATCTGAGACACGTGTTGAGTTTTTTCCATTCAACAGTAACGATGAAAAACAAGAAACATTGAATCGCACTAAAGTTCATTCAAACTAACACTAGTGTAGTGTTTGAACGTAATACGCTCTTATACTGTCAAATTGTTGTAGAATGTTGCGCGTTACGACGTATAACTGTCGGCTACTGACAAGTCCGCCATTTTAATTTCGTGTGCGCGCGCGCAAGCACCTGCCGCGATATTTTTATCTTCCCGAGACGAATTTTCACCTACATCAGCCCGGACATTTTTATATGCCAACATTGCCGACAAATCACAAAAATAGTCCATTGCTAAACAAAAACAAGATGATTATAGCCTATTTTATATAATTCCAGTGATGTATGAGGCTGTTATGACGTTATATTGGCTTTGATTTTTTTGCATGACACTGGGTTGTCTGTGCCAAGAGCGTCCATTCAGTGTTAGGTAGAAAAAAGTTTGTTTCACACATATCTTATGGAGGTCTAACTATAACTACACCGCAGCCTAAGATATTTATACGCAGATTTTTTTGGCATAATTATGATGTAGTTTATCAAATTAAGTCATGCGATTACGCTTTTTTGAGAGCTCTATAATTGCTTAGGTATTTTGGAATCGGCAGTGAAATGGAATTTTATAAACGGCACTCTAGACTTCTGTTTTGAATTTCGAATATTTTTTATCTACCCATTCATATTATTTTAATTCAATTATGATTTTTATTCTTGTGAGTGTTAAAAATACTATCTAGCCTATTTGATTTTCTATGGCAAGATTGATTTTAGTAAAATCTTTAATTTTTATTATTTATTTTAAGTAAGATGATTAAAGGCAACGAAACATTCAAGTAAAATAGGTACCTAATATGTTTTTTTTTTTTGTTTTTATGGTATACCAATATATATAAGCTTTGGTATACTAAAGTTACAATATAATAGTCTTAATTGATTGATTTATCGTCTTATGTACGAAGGTTATTATAATAAATATTACCGATGAAATCATCCATAAATTAACATTTATACTTTATATAAAATATTGGAAATATATTAACTAAATTTAAAACGGTGAGATAAAAATTATATACATTTAATTATATTATATTTAATTTATAATTGGTATTCAAATAGGTAATATATTGATTTATACAACTTTGTCTTGTCACATAAAATTGGTTTCTTATTTTTATATTAATTAATATTACGTTCAAATAAGTTTTAATTACCTAATGTGTTATTTTTATACTTATCTACTTATTTCAAAATTTTCTTGTATATTTTTTATTCCCATTACGTCTATAGATAAGATAAAAATTGTTTTATGTTGTGGTATGTATATAAATAGGATCATTCTAATTTCAAATGATTTTTAAATTCAGAATCATTTATAATTTTGTCTATTTTTAGTAAAATTTACATCTCAACAAATTTAAATTATCTTTATAAATTAAAATAAGTAATTGTCGGTACGTTTATAAATAAATTAAGTAATTTATAATACATTTTAGATATTTTTTTATTTAGGTAATATTACCTATTCTTCTCTTTCATTGTTTCATTCCTAACTCTGTAATTTAGATTTAATTGGGTGGTAAAAAGAATGGCAAACAATTTAATAATTTTAAGGTACAATTTTACTTTAATAAATATTATTTACTTAATTTAATATGTACTTAATACGCGTATGATAAATCAATCAACCACTGTCAAGCCCAGTTATAGGTACCTATATATTTACCTATTTTTAATTGAAAGTTTATTATAAAAGTATTTACCTCCCAAATACTGAATAATCATTAATTAATATCTAAATCTCAATTAATTAAATATTGTTATACCTAAATATGTGATTTTCTTTATAAAAAAGGTATAAAATTAAAATAAATTCCTATTAATAAATTTTTAACTATATTTTGAAATATATAAGAAAATAATTAACTATTTTTTTTTCAAAATGTCTTTATATACTAATAATGTACGCTATACCTATTACAATATATATAATTTAAACTTTATTTATTTTAGATAAAACTCAAAATGTTAATTCGTGAATCCGTTTCCTAATTCTGTCCCATAAAACAATTAAAAACGTTTTTCTAATCATCCAATTCAATTGAATGCGATATTTAGCCCTATAATAACGGAAGATTGATGGTAAGCTAATAAAAAGGAGTATAATAAAAATAATTGCGCTATTGTATGCAAAGCGTACAGGCACTTCGAGACTGTAATCGTTCGCCTTTTTTGAGTACTAAGTAGACCTCACAAGATTAAATGGTTTTGGTACTCTATACGAGCAAATATAAAACTTTAAAGATAGTTATATATATTATACATAGGTATATATATAATTATATTAAGGAACTTTATATTTTTGACCTATTTCCTTTGTAGTGTTTTATTTTAAGTGTCTTCTTACAAATATTTCAACTAAAACATACTTAAATAAAATTAGCTAACAGTAAAATATTTTAATGCATTCTCTTTCAAAATACATTCCGTTTTAATAGCCATTTTCCTACTAGATTAGCTTTTAAGAATATGTAATTACTTGAATATATTGTTAATGATAATTAGTTAATGTAGGTACAACCGTTTTAATTACTTTAAACTTTAAATAAGACGATAAACGCTAAAACGTTCGAAGGAATTCATTGTATCGGTATTTGGATAATTTAATTTGCTTAAGTAACTACTAACCTATTTTAAATTAAAACAACTTTTATTCTGATATATTAACTATTCGGATTTTTTATTTAAATTGTTAATTTACTGTTTATTAATCAATTCACATTAATTTGATTAACCAAACAGTAATTATAGGCTATTAGGAGTTATTAGGTATTAGTTTTAAGTATAAAATGTTCTATGTAAAGTGTATAAGTAAAGTCCCGCCCATTGCCGTCGGCGGGTAGGGGCGGTCCGAGCGCCGACGACCGACGGCCGAGTGAAACCGAAGAGGACCAACCGAATCGAAGCGCCCGCGCAACATTTACGACCTTTAACCATTGTTTTATGACTCATTTATACAAAAAGACACCCTTATTATTTATTTAATTACCTTATTTCAATTCAACATAACAAATTACATATGTTTTGATTTTATTTTATAGCTAGTATTTATTAAAATAGCTGCTAACTTCTGTCAAAGTTATTTCACACCCGTAAAGGACTCTTGTCCTGATTTATTGATAGTAAAAATAATAATGCTCGGTTTTATTGCATTTATATTGCACTGCCTGAATTATTTTATTGGGACATAAGTGCTAAAATAGTATCAAATGGTTTTAATTTGCAAGAAATAGGTTGAATGCTTTTTTTCTAATTAGAATATCACGTGATGGTTACTAATATTGCCTTTGTTGTTTCTTTTTATGTGTTTTTTTTTTTAATAACTATTTTGTCAAATAATTACGTATAAGGTAACTAAATGGTATTCAATTAACTAAAAGCATATCTTGATAAATTGGATGTTCTTGATAAATGAAAAGTTAACCATAAAGCCGAACAAAAAATGATCTTCTAAAGCAGCAAAATAATAAATAAATTCTATTTTATACGTCTAAAACATTACCATACAAAACGAAAACATTGAGGCCAATTTAATAGCAAAGTAGGTACATAACAACCTATGTACCTACTAAGTCTTCCTAAGGAAACTTTTGTTATACTTTAATAAGCAACAAAAAATATCTAATACATAACAATTGTTTCAGACACGGCAAAGTCGCAAACGATCATGCAGTGAAGGAGTAAAACATTTACCAGTGATGGACATCCAGGGGTACCGCGGTATGTCTGGCAGAGGCTGGGCAGAGCCTGGCTGCGAGCATGCCGCTCCCATAGCATCCACGGTGGCGGCAGACGCAGCTGATGCCGCAGAGGCTGCTGCTTGATGATAAAACTGTGCAGCGGCTGCCATGCTGGCCGATGCTGCCGACACCGCTGCTCCACCGTTGTGCTGGCCCAGCGCGTAGTTCACCATGGGGTCTCCTCCCACAGCCGTCGGGTAACGACAACTCTTGTCATCCGCCGCGGACAAACCGCCACCAGCAGAGAACGGCACCGAACCTCCGAACTGCTGGTGATGCGACACGTAAGGATACATCCTCGCCGGTGCGCCCGGCGATGCTGATGATGAGGATGAGGACCGCTGCGGGCTGCCGGCGCCCGGCGAGCCTGCCCCCAGCGCTGCCGCTCCCAGTCCGCCAGACAGCGAACTCGAAAGCGACGTCGACAGAGACGACGACAGCGAAGACGACAGCGACGCCTCTATAGGCGACGCCCCAGTTCCCGCGAACAAATTCTGGTGGTGGAACTGCTGGTGGTACTTCGGGAGCATGCTATCGATGATGAACTTGGAACTCATCGCTCGGCGGCGACGCGGCGCGCGACGATCGCCTCGCGGGAGATGCGTTTATCGCCGGCGATTCGGATCGATTCTCGCGCGTGCACCTCTACTATGGCCGCGGATCGTTTATGACCCGCGTATGAGGCTCTACGACTCCGAATTCCCCGTCGTGGCGAGCGTTACCGCTGCCGCGCGCCGCGCTCGAGACAGCAAAACACGCCACGTGCGTGCGAGCGAGACGCAACGATGATCGGAGGCGACCCGCCAGAACCCTCTCCGTCTCATTAATTCCTACCTGCGTGGCTTATATTAGAAAGAGATAAAAGCTATTCGCTAACGACCATTGCGACGGCCATTGTTCGTAATGGCGCCGGGCGCCCCGCACCTCCGCACCGACCTCGTCTACACCAATAGTGATCCGGTGCAGAACATTCACCGCCAATCACAAACCATTCCGGCACTTCTAGCTGTCAAATTGAATGGTTTTAAACAGAATTGCAACATTACATTTAATACGAAAAGCATTTTTTATAATTATTTAGAGCTGAATAAAATTTTAAGGTATAAAATTGTTTCTCAAACCAATAAAAGATATTATTCTGATTGTTTAAAAACCGTATTTCCTTTTTCCTTATATGTGCCTGTGTGACTTGTAAGACTCTCAGGGATTGTCATAAAAGCTCCAGATAATTTCTGTTTTTAGTTATTAAGAAGTAGGTCAAACAACCCATTAGGAAAAAAAATAAAATGTAAATTATTTAATTTAAAAAGTTCATATTATTTTATCTACTTAATTATATCCTCTTTATTAAAAGGCATTTCTTATTTATTTTACAGTTTAATATGCTAATTAATGAGATTTGTACTTATTTTCTTTAATACAAAAACATGTCCAAATTTTGATATTTTTGTATTTTTTGGACAAACCGTAATACTTTTATTTATACAATATTTGTTTAGACAATTAGGTATATATACAGATTTATTTTAACAAAGAGATGCCATTGTAGCTTACTTCAAAATATTTTAAAATTCTGAATTGCGATGTTCACATACTAAAAATATTAAATTCAAAACATGAATTGCTCTAAATTGCGTTACGCCGGCCACGTGGACGGACGGGTACTATCCATCTCGTTTCTTTGAATATCTCTTTCTCGGTCACACGTTTCATTCATACGCATTGGTCGTAACTACACCGAGCACATGTACAATAACAAACTTTACGACTGTTAAAATAAAACCGTTTATTGCCTGAGAAGTTTATTTATTTGTTACAGTTTTGATTATTAAACGTGTTTAGTGCATGGTTTTTATAGGCTTAAGTTGCCTTTTCAGCTTTATCAGGTCGGTGGTACGACTGTGAGGCAGTAGAACATTGCATAAGTATAGGTTTTATGTTGTTATTGTGATGTTTTCGCCGTAAACGTATGGAATGCATGATACGGCCAGTTAAAGCCGTTTATTTTGCGATATAAGCAATTTTTTATTGATTTTTAATGAGGTTAATGACAGTTTAATGTATCGCTTCGGTGGAGGAAATTCTTTGGACCGTTACGTTTTGCATTTTGCGTAGATAAAATTGTTTTGACAAGTAAATGTCACATTAATATTTTGTATTATGGTATCGAACATAAAAATTTTGCAGGTATCATTCGTGTTATATTTATTAAAAGATTACGGAAATATTTCAAAAATAGAATAGGTAGTGTGCACAAGTAAATAAATGTGCATAAAAATCTGAAAATAAAATAAAAATGATAGATGACCTCTTTTTTACGACTGAATGAATAAAGTCACTCCACATTTTTTATTTCTTTACACATATGTATTTATTGATATTTTTAAACAAAGATTTTCAATAAAAACGTCATAAAACTTTTATTTACATATTCCGAGTTAGTCGGCAAAAATGAATAGAAAACAAATCTAGATACATACCTATTTGCATACACCCACTATTTTCCATATAATATTGTGATATATTATATCAAAAGTAGATTATATCTATTATTAAAACAGCTTATAAGTTGGTTGTCTGGCAATCTAATCTGACCTTTTTATAGTCAGTTAATAATCGCAATAAAGTCCATTAATTTTAATTATAGCAACAATGCAGATCAGTTAATATTAACAGACACTTAATAATAATATAGATATACATAAAATATTATTGGTAAAAATAGGAAGACAATATCAATTTTTATATAAGGTAAGGGACAATGTGACATGCCTGCTTATGTTACTAATACATATTACTTCAAATAACAGATACAAATAACAGGTATTTTTTAAGTGTTACTATTGGTTTCTAATAAGAATAATGTTTGTGGTTTTATATTACAGTTTTTGAAAACTTTAGGCATCAATGTTCTTACAATTAGGATCAATACCTAAGTAAGTCAAAATGAACAGTAAGTACCTAAATATCTACTAAACTTTACCTTAATAGTTATAAAGGTACCTATCAAAATTCTTATTGGAATTTAGACTAATTGGAGAGAATTATAAATTGTGTCGATTCCAACCAGAAAAGATAAAAGATGAGTTGGTCTATCTCTGAAAATTAAACGAATAAAACTAATTTTGAATTTCCATTTTAGTTAAAAAATAATATTAAAACCATATTCAGTTCTGGTTGCCTTATTAGCTTCTTAAGTAAATTAACTTTTAGTAATTTGTAGATCTAAAGATATTGTGACAATTTTAGCTTAGGTACTTTAAATAAATGGTAAAAATGAGAAAACACATCTTGTATCAATAAATTAATTTTAATTACTGATTAAATACAAAAAATCTATTACATAGAAACCGCTATCACAAAAAGAAATCTACAAAAACACCAATGACAAAATGGAGTATCCAATCCAATATTTCAACATAGTCAAAACAAAAATAAAGTTCTTTGTCCACTAGTTCAAGAGTTTGATCTTATAAGGCCCACGTACCAAAAAGGCCCGCTCCCTAAAA
Source organism: Spodoptera frugiperda (assembly GCF_023101765.2). NCBI lineage: Eukaryota > Metazoa > Arthropoda > Insecta > Lepidoptera > Noctuidae > Spodoptera > Spodoptera frugiperda. The sequence goes on along the minus strand of NC_064241.1, from coordinate 8,450,156 downwards.
AGAACACGCGTTGGTGCAATCACCCTTATTTTATAGATGTATCTGTGTACTGGAACTTCTATATTGCAAGCCGCAAAGTCGCCAGTGGGCGGAGCAACGTCCATCGTAAAAGTGTTTCGACTCTTTGGAAAATTTACAACTATCGCTTTTGAGATTTAACGACCAGTTTATAGATCCAACGCTTTTAAATTCGATATAAAGTTGCTTTGTCTCAATGAAACAGCTATCAATGTGACAAATGTACCACTTATGCTGTATGCTCGTGTAATTGTGGGACATCTTTTATCTTAAACGGCTATCAGTTTTTTTACGTGTTTACTACTCCAGTAATTGTGGTTGAATCGTTTTCAGAGGTGGTCGTTTTTTGCTGTGATGTTTTTCAGTAATAATTTCCTGGTTTTCTTTATAATATAAGATTCATTTAGATTGTAAAAAATAACATTTGGTCGGTTTTTCTCACGCGAATAAGTAAAAAAAATTAAACTTGCCTAGAGAATAATAAATAGCTATACTTAAGTCAACTCCATCTAGGCACCTTTAAAGACAGAAAAGTCCAATTGTAAATTTTTCTGGTTCTTGGTTAACCAAAGCGATTTTCGAACTGATAGTATACGTCCTTGACGACTGACTATCCAATTTTGTACTCACCCAAAAAACTGCCATCGTCACCTGAAACAAAAAATAAAGAGCCATAAGTATTTTTTTCTTTTCAGATAGACTTGATTGTTAATCCTGTTTTTTTTTCAAAGGGACTTGATTGTTAATCCTTAGAAGAAGGGATACAAAATCAGGCTATGAAGTGTCATAAATTTAACAAAATCTAATGAAAAAATGCAAACCATGAAGTAATATGGTTCAAACATCTCATGGGATAAAGATATTTTTTAGTATTAAATAGGAAATACGAGTAGTATTCAGTGTATAATAATTATTGAATGTAAAATAGTAACTCAATATGTAGACGCTAATAGATTGACTATTAATGTCTATATCTTTACACACTATCAAACAATCTTTTCAAGCAAAATTATCTATATTTACATAGAAAACCAAAAATATTGCCAATATTCAAACATAACAGTCACATAAGCATCTGTTCTTACATATTACCTATACTGCTATAGCAATTCTCTTTTCTCTCGCCTTTTTCAATTGGTTTGGGGGGTCCTGAGAAGTTATCATGTCACTATCATAACACAATATCACGCCTTCTTACCCCAGAGGGGAGGACAGAGATATATTAGTACACCTTCGCCAGATATGTTATTAGTTGCATAAATAAGGGGGCAAATGCTATACAGAAATAAAATTAGGTGCACATTTTATATTTTTTCTTTTCTTGTTCAATTGGTTTGGGGGGTCCTGACAAGTTATCATGTCACTATCATAACACAATATCACGCCTTCTTACCCCAGAGGGGAGGACAGAGATATATTGGTACACCTTCGCCAGATATGTTATTAGTTGCATAAATAAGGGGGCAAATGCTATACAGATTAAAATTAGGTGCACATGTTATATTTTTTGAACTTATGATCTAGTTTATAGTCAGGTATGTTGTTTTTCTTTATTGCATCAAATTTTTGAGATAAATATTGGTTTTGTTATTGCAATCTAATTTGGCATTAGTTCAAAAAGTAACCCTGTTTTGTATTATAAAGAAGCCAAATCTGTTGTTTTGCAAAAAATCATCAAAAAATTGGATTGAGAATTTCTATGGACGCCTCCTGGCTCTATGTGGACACGTAGTACATTGTCTCAATTTTAAAACTAAATGATACAATTTTGTAATCCTAATAAATTAAACAGAGGTCACTTAAATACCAACATGACCTATAGAATTAAACATCAAACAACAAACAGTAGCTAGTTTAACAAAATATGTCATTTTAAAACATAATAGGCACTATCTACAAAACTTTTTTCAGCAAATTTTTAAAGGATCAAGAAGGAATACCCCAATTTCTTAGCTCAAAAACTAATAAGTACAAATTCCCATAAAAAGATAACGTAGCCCGCGTACTAAAGGTTCTTAAGTAGCAATATTTATTTAGCTATTCGGCTCGTATCGTATACAAAAAGGGGGGTTAGTAGGAAATTTTAATTTCACGTCTGGAGTTGGGCGGGGAGCGGAAATTTGTGTGGCATAATAAGTGAGATTGTTGCGAAATTTGCTACAAGAAAAAGAACGAGGGCTCCCATCGCAGCGCCGCGACGTTGATTTAGTGTGGATGTGCTGTGGATGCTGAGTATATTTATTGTTGCTACTTAAAATTAGTTCCTTCTAAGTAAAGTAAGACGACTAAAACGTGACTAGGTTTTAAATGTAATATTTTAGCTCTGTATTTACACTGTTTCAAACATTTTGGGTATTTTTAAATGTTGACAGTGACTCAATCTCAACACATTACCAATAGTGTATTAAAGGTGATAACTGATACCTAGAAAGTATACTTAACTGTTGACAAATTATTACACCTTTGCTTAGCAATGTTGGTTAAGACACATCAGTGTTGAAAGTCTAAAAAGTTAATAAGCTGCTTTAAATATATGAAGTAAGTAAGTAAAGTATAGACAAATAATACAATTTGTCTCACTGTCTGTCGCATATGCTACCATTTATATAGTAAAATTAAAAAATTACTTGTATCTATAGTTCTATCTACATCCATAAACAATTCAGAATCAAACGGTAGTTTTAATTATACTTATAATGCAGCGCAAATTAAAAACAAATTACACACACATACAATGCAAATTTCTAATGCTTTGCCGACTCCCAATGTAACAGAACGGCACTTTAACTATTCTAATAATCAATTACTAGACAAAAGACAATAAAATGCTCATTAAAAACTTTTCTTCGTAGAGAATATAGTAAGCTTTTGTTTTTGCTACACGTTAACAGTAAATACGATTAGTTGGAAACTCATAAAATACAATCATATGTATGTCTGCGCTGCTTTCCTTCGTTTAACATGGGAAAATAAGTAGTTACTTATCTCCATTATAAACTTAACATGACTCTTATAGAAAACGGGAAGTTTTACTCATACAAAGTAATTACAATTATATAGTTTTACTTTAAAGTAAGTAGTTGATTTACGTTATAATAAATAAAGGAATAGAAGTTTTAAACAGTTGTTTTACATCGTGGTTGCCCGTTGGAAACGACTGCTTCTTACGCATAAGAGTGAGGGTTCATAACTTACCAACGGAAAGTACCAATGTGACTTTTTCCGAGTGATATGTATTTTCTATGATTATTTAGACACCACTGACAAACGGTGAATCATGAGGAAACCTGGGCTTATAATTTCTAATAATAAGTTTGAAATCGCCAACCCGCTTTGAGCAAGCGCAGTGATTAATTCTTAAACCTTCCTCATGTGAGAATCTGCCTTTGGTCAATATGTTGTCAGCTGATGATGAGATGATATGAAGTTACACATTTTAATAAATAGTAGACCAATGAATGCCAAATGAACGAATGACGACGAATGAGAAGACGAGGAGAGAGTTTTGTTTCGGTTGTATTTAATATATTTTTACATGAAATCATAAAAAAGTTGTATTATTTATTAGTAAGTTAAAACAAATATATACGAAATTAAACAACTCTCATTCACTCTTATGAAAAATGCAGAACTGTGAGGTTTATCTTCAAAAGCCTTTCAATCAAATAATTCGATAAAAAACCAGAGTCACATCCACTCTAAGCGAGCGACATTCGGTGGGCGCACGTGTAAGTGGCAGCTTCAATATTTATGTGCAATTTTTCCAGCGGCCCCCCTCGCCCCGCAGCAGCTTCACCCCCCCGCACCGTGATAAAGGATGCAACGCGCGCCCCGCAACCCCACTGAAGCACCCTGAATTGCGTAACAATGAACACCGTTTATAATAATTTTATTAATAGGAATTATTTCGTACGAGACTTGAATACAAAAAACTCTTGAAATAAACTTTAAGAAATTCTCCTTGAAGATCGCTTTCAAACTTATCGATGGCGGACTAGAAATCTTCAATTAAAATTTTGTTCTTAAGCTAATTTCTAAGTAAAACAGGGTCATTCTAATTAAGTGTACCCAGGGGAGTTTGTAAAGGGCTTTGAACCCATTTTATCTCTTGCCTACCAATAAACAGCACAGACCCTTTGTTTCGGTAGGCACTTATCTTGGAGTAAGGTTGCCTTGTTGGTATAGTGGATGAGATGGCATCTGTTGACCATGAGGTCCTGAGTTAGGTAAAAGAAGATAGGAGTTTGCATATTTTTTTTTGTATACGACAAATAACGAAAATGAACACAATAAAACAACACAAACACGTGTTGTTGTATTATGTGAATTAACTTCATAACGTAATGTGTATTACACACCTGAAATCCTATTGAATTTAATGTCTTAACTTTAATTGTAGTTACTTAATCATCATTGATGTAGATGTTTGGATATATTTTTACAGTTACATTGATATCAGAACCCGAACTAGTTGGTAACGATACAGCTACAATCGACCGCTTATCTGCAGTATACAAATCTACATCTAAAATTACGATCAGTATCGTTTTCAACAAGAAAATGTTATTGGTAACGTTATAAAATTAAATAATACCATAACTGGCCGTTCGTGCATACTATAGAAACTGTACAGTAATATTATTCAAATAAAAACAATTTCAATTTGTTCCCAAATTGAAACAGAGAGCTGGCGGCGTGTTATTACATTTGGGCGGAGGTTAGCTGCGGTAGAGCGTGTAAAGTGCCTATAGAGCCTCCCGCCTCGCCCTCTCATAGCCTATAACACCAGCATCAGGGCTTTCCTCAAAAAGCCTCAAAGAACGCCTCAAATTTAGCGACTTTTCGCTCTCAATACTTTTACGGGACATTTAGAGGCTTACGCTGAGTATGTACGTCATTTTTCCCTTTGTGCTATCGAGGTAAGAAATATAGTTTTTGATAGACGTGCGTTCCGAACGTTCGGTAGTGTCATTTGGGGGTGTAAAAGGGAAGGCGATGATAGAGGTATTTCTTATTTAGCGAAATATGCTATAACGTGTTCGTATGTGCGGTTATAAAAGTGTCGTAGCGATCCATGGACGTCTCGACTACACGTGAATGTTCAATAAGTATTATATTTTATGGTTTATTCTTGTTATAATTATTAAATTCTGTGAATTTTCTTTCAAGAATTTTCATATAACGTGTTCAGTAACAATAGCTATATTCTCATATTAGTCAATTCTCCATTTCCCTGAACTAAAGTATCATAACTTAAATAAATGAATTATGATATAACCTTGACACGTGATTGTACGAAATATGACACATGATGATTTCTATTCATATGGTGAATAGTTTAACAACAAAAAGCTTAGTAATATTATTTCTTATTCGTGATTAAATATATTAAAAATACAACGAACGTAAGGGAACAAAAATAATACAACGAATGAATAATTAAAGTAAATAGCCCACTTTATACAATTAAAGCGACTTTTGTTCAACAGCTTGTATTACATTAAAAACTATAATTAACACTATTTACTATTTTTATACTAAAAGCAGATGTTTATCGCAAATAATTTATATACAAATGTAATTCATGTTATAACTCGTAGAACCTTGAAAGAATTGTTACAAACTATAACTAGTGGGCGGGTGCCTAATTGGTACTACGATTTCGTAGCGCGTAGTGGCGTAGCGTCTGTCTACGTAACCTACTACGCCGCTACGAATTCGGTTCTAGAAACTCATTGCATTTCGCAATAATTTTTTCCGACTTTTATGATGTTAATGAATTATCTCGTAACTGTTGAATAATAGGTATGTTCGTATTATAATTAATTATTATGTTTTTCGGCTTACTCACGTAACTATTTAACGAGGAACTCGACGAGTTTCAAGCCATGCTAGAGGCTTATGTTCAGACAGTCACTACGTCGTGTGTGTTGCAGAATGCTTTCATGAATATCAGTCTCTAGTATGTCTTGAAACTACTCGATGTAAGAATACTTGAATCCTTGTTCCAACTTAGAACAAAGAATATATTTATAATCGTCATTACAATTAATGGAGCAATAATCCAGCAAATAATATGTCTCTAATTGCGTTTAAAAGGTAGAAAATAATGATCTTATTTGTTTAATTATTGTAAAAAGTATCTTTGATAATTTATGAAAGTAATTGTAAAAACAATTGAAAGGATATTTACATAAAAATGTTTATACTAGTAAAAGATAATTTTCTGATGACACCTTCTAGTCAACTAACTGTAAACTTTTATTATTGAAGTATAGAATATAATTATTATAACTGGCAATAAAATGTATTTACAACAACTGGTCGTTATAAAGATTTTATTCCTTTTTAATTTATAACGTTCACTTAATACATTTTAATACGAAACTGGGTGAAGATATCGATTCTTGGTCTGACTCCGAAATTACGATTTAAAATATATCTCTGTATGAAAACATTATAAGTGATATTTATTATCAAATTATTATCTATTATGTCGAATATAGACAATGAAATAAGCACCTATAGAATTAGAATTTAGGCATTAAAATATATTCCTACACGCGTACCTATTATCTATTGTATAACATAAAAAATATAATATTCGCTAATTCGCAAATACAGAGCCATCTGTGTTTTTGCGGGTCAACTATTTGGCAAGGTCAACGCACGAACATTGTTCTCGCGAATAGAAACTTTTATCTAACTTTAAAGTGCCATTCCTTTATAATAATAAAATCAATTTGTGCTTATATTTTTTATTGTAATACATGATAGTGGTATTCATTAATATTATTTTAGTTTAAAGTAAGTAGCGCCATCTGTGACGGGGAGAGAGAACTACTAGTCTGAAAGGGTTGAGATTGCACAAAAGAAGTGCACACGTGCGCGTTGCGCCCCCTGCAGTATAATACTTGTACTAAATGTACTCGTGTTTGCATTTATGCTAATAAGAAAATTCTGAAACTACTAGTACCAATGAGAATACACCACTACGCTGAGTTTATCGATAATTATTATTTACTATCTATTTTTATAATAATATAACTTTATAGTGATTTTATGGCGAAATTATGATGGTAATAACAGTTTATAGACAAATTTTATGTAATTTACTATCAATAAATAGATAATACAGGTACCTATCGTCGAAATGGGCCATCATAGCCATCAACCTCTCATTGACAAACAAATAACGCGATATATCGGAGAGCTACGTCACTATGACGTGCAAGGTCGGAAAACTAAAAAAACCTACACATTCCAACTAAAACCGAACGTTTTTAGTCAATCGCTTAATCAGAATCTAATACACGTTTACATAACCGAACAAGTTTACGCAAAACTCGTGGAGATTCGTATCTGTCGGGTATCAACGAACAACGGCCCATACCTCGTAACACGGGAGATATGTGCCGTAGGGCTGTCGTACTTATCATACAAGAGTAGGGTACGCGATGACAACTTGAGAGGTGAATGCCATTAGTTAAAAAATATAGATAAACAAACGAGATTGTGTACTTATCGCGTAAAGAGTTCTAGTGGACGATGAGAGATTTTTGAAGCCTTTTTATTGATAAGATTTTCTATTAGATATCTTTTTCTGAGTTATGTGTTATGTAACATTGATAACGATACAGTTAAGTTAAGCTAGTAGTAGTATATATATGAAGAAGTTTCAAACTTCCTCAATCACTTCCTGGCTACGTCAAAGTTCGCTGAAATCTCTGCAAACATGCACAAGGCAACCCTGTAAACGGTATACGAAGCTCATCTACGTAAACGCCCAGCCACGTATCGTATATTGTCTAAATAATGAATCCATTCTCACGTTCTTCTCTGATTTACGGCCGCACACAAAACCGCTATAAGACTACATAATGACACCTACCGCAGCCACTTATTTTTGGACCTTATACAATTTTTTTCACACGCGACTATTTAGAATTTTTATCACGTAAATTTTCCGCTTGAAAGGGAAATCCCTATTGTCATTCTGTACGCATGGCCCGTTTCCTCACGAACACGTGTTTGAATATATTTATATATTGCTTGTATATAGGGAAAGTATTTATTTCTGTCACGCAATTTCTTGTTCGTTTGCATTTTGAATTTTCATAGTTTGGTGTTCTTTGTTTTGTGGGGAGAAAAATGGTCGATATTGAGTCGATTGGAGTGAATTTATAGAACGATGGCACGTTAAAAGGAGGTCGGAACTATTGAATTGCTTTTAATGTAGCTGCGAGTAGGCCGGCACGAGGAGGCGTGTATAAAGTGCTTGTATTATGGTAACTACAGTTTACTTTATGTTCAAAATAGCCGATTTCGTTTGGTTACTCGATAGGATGAAGAGTTGAAGCTTATTTACAAATGCAATTTGTGTCTGTTATTGATTAAAAGATTAGTCTTTAGCGCGACGTAAGTGCGTAGTTTAAAGAGGCGACTGATATCCGCTGAGCATTTCTTGCTGGCCCACAAAGATACAACTTTATCAACATAGTAGAGAGATTATTTTATAGAGTGGAATAGAATAAAGTACTTACGCTTCCCGTATTTTATTTGAACCCGAAGAGCTAAAGTTGCCTGTATCCGCTTCTAAATACAACTTAATATAAGAACATAGATGTCAACCTAGCAAACTTGAATAGATATAGGATTAAATAGTATCAAGACTTACCTATCCGAAGAACTAAATTATTATGGCATTGATTTAAAATTTAAATGCATCCTTAATGCGACTAAGTTGAAGTTTATATCCCTGTGTTCGTAATATCTTAGCGGTTAATCTAGGCTTACTACAGTCTGATAATTCATGGAATGCAGTAATGAAAATTCATTTTCTTATTATTCAAGTGTGATTCTACTACTTCCAGTGTGTAAAGTACTAACATTACATGCAAAATGTCATTTTATTATCAATTGTATACAATTAAAAACAAACATTACAACCTCATTGAACAAGACTATTAAGAAATAGTTTCAATTATCATAAGCCGATGAAAAACTGCAAATTGAGTGTTCATCGACAAATGCATTATGTTAAGTCAATGAATAATACTTCGTGTCCGTTTTTATGTTCTATAGTGATTTATTAAAAAAGTATCTTACGTGAGTGTGAATAGAGTTTTTGTTTCAGAAGTTACTACTTTAAGGATTTGCAAAAATAACAAAAAAAAATATTGAATATGATCTCGTGAAAAACGTGTTTTACATTAATGTCTTTAACAAAACATCTGAAGTAATCTAAACTTCTCTTCTCGTGTAGAGTCCCATAAGTGTCATGATGTGCGCCTTTATAGGTACATCATTATTTAGTTAGATATTCATCACTACACTAGCTCATCAACCCACATACAAAATTAACTATATAATAATTTAAAACTGTACTTTATGATTAAATATCTGTATACAACGAGAAAGGTGGGTGTAAACTAAATAAATATTTCAGCTTAACACCCTAAGCGGGGACAACAGAGTTGCAACCGCTTAACTGTCCTCGTAAACGGTGTACTTTACAAGGACTTAAGGGCACCTACATTTACATAATACCCTCGTATAATTAGGTACCAGCGTCCACATGTGCTACAAAAATATTTTAGGAAACACTTTTACTGGCGAAACGTTTAAGACAAAAGTTACCATATAAAATATACAACTTTTTCTGGCGATAACGCGAAAATTTATCTCTCACGACGTCCCTTCGCCTTTGAACTTATCAGCACATATCGTATACAACAGAACGACCCAGATTTGTCAAGACAGAACCACTGAAGCGTGACATCAATGAAAATTGTCCCAGAAAATATGGTAACAACTCATTTCCGCGTCATGGCCGACCAATTCGTACGTCTGATTTGGGAATTATCGTTCGCTAGGATTTTCTGTCATAGATTACGATAACAATTAGGATATTTATATGCAGTTCAGACAGATGATCAAAATAAAAATGTTTATTTGTCGCAAAGATGTATTTGGTATAGGTTTGTAAACAGGGTAAGCGATGGTCGGGCCGCGTCGCCGGGTTGAAGGCGACTGCGTTACGTAATGCAACCGTATGTTTGTCACCCCCGGGTGCAGACGGGGGCACAGAGGGTGGCGCATTATTGCAAATGCCGTCTGTCCCCAAAGATGGTGCTACTGTTATTTTGCACTAGACAAGTTAGTTCGTCTTTTGATACACAGATGGTGTTTTGTACAATTTCGGCTTTGAGTCTAGTCTTAGTTTACCTGGCTATATAATTTAGCTATTAGTATTAAATTCATCACATACCTCTATTACGTTATCTCACTTACGTATGTATCGTATGAATAATCAAAATGTTAGTTGTTTATAGTTTAATTACTTGCTTAATTTATTCGAATCGTTATTATGTGCCTAATGATGCAGTTATGAGGATAAACGCCTACCTACGCCTGGCTTCTTTATAATTGAGGCTAGTTGCAACAAATCTGAGTTTGTGATTGGGAATTCCTCATGAACTTTGAACTTTTTATAGGTATTTTAATGTCTTTTTAACTACGTTATTAAATATATTCGATAACGACATAAGAATTTGTTGAAAAGCAGATAGGTTAATATAGTTTGCAAGATGTTCCGAGAATGTGTAAGCAGCTCATCAGTTTATCTCTATTTATAATAAAATTAATAAGTAGCTATAGCGTGTAGCGATGCGTAATCTGTTATAGCTCCATCAAAAACATCAAAATTATAATCTAAATGTTTCTCCAACGATCAGCCAGCTTGAAATACTCACGCCTAAATGAAATTCTATTTTCGATACTTCTACCTACTCCAAAAATAAATTACTCAGCCTTGAGAATTTCTAACCGTTGAAACGCAACAGGTAAAGTGCACTGTTATATCTGAACTTAAATTACGGTTCGACGAACAATAGTTTTTAGTAAAGGATCCCGTTGTTTTGCAATTATTGCTGACTAGGTGTTATAACTGTCCTAGTGGCGTAGAAAGGGTTACGTGACGTCACAATAGTTGCATTGTCGGTACACACCTTACTAGCACGCTTTGTTGATGGTCCAGCGGTTAATTGCTGGCTAAAACAAATATTATACTTCGACTAACAAGACTTGATACTAAGAAAAATATAAAATAAATGCAGTATTTTTTAATGTCTTTTTTATTTTTATTGTCTATTTTAATGTTCACAATAGAATTAGGTTTTGAATTTCACAATGATAAAAAGACGTAAAAATGTTTATTATTTAATTTTAATGAGTGAAATGAAAGTGTGAATAATTATGTTTTTACCGTAATCTCAGGGTCGAACAAGTTTCATTAAAACATTAGCGAAAAATTTAAATACAACATAAAAATGCCTCAAGATAATTATTTATATTTCATCATTTAACATAAAGACAATAAAAAATTACAGCAGCATTTTATTTTAGTGCTTAATAAATGCCAATATTATAATACAGTTGTCATTGTTATAGTCAAACGTGACGTCATTAGCGTTGTCTAACATTGTAATCTATAACATCTCATCAGTATTCCTGATGGGTATTTTATGTGTTATAAAACTAATATACAGCTTCAAAGCAAGCCGATGCAATAGGTAAATACCAATATTTTATTGTATAATAACTTTATGTTTATTACACCAATAGATTGGTAATAAAATTTGATCGCCAATACATGGATTGGATATAGTAATTCCGCGATTGTAGCATGTGATATTAAAATATAGTTATAATGTGGGTTTACACATAAATGCTCAAAATAAACATATATTTCAATTTTATTCACAATGTAATAAAATTCATTTTCATATAACGGCTTAACCAGTGCTTCGGTGCAAGTATCAAAATTATACACCGCTGTATAACAATACATCAGTACTGTAGAGTCGTAGTTTGTACAATGCAGGAAAATTGCATAACGCAGAACCATAAAACCATCACGCTATTACCCAACCCTTTGAGGTGTAATAAATATTTCTGTCATTGCCTTTCTATGTTCAGGAAGCAACATGGAATTCTAAACCCTATCCTACTTGAAATACAGTTCAATATACACGAGGCTTTTGCTTTTTCAGGTATTGTAAAAATATAACTGTGAAGGTAATTACGTAACAAAGGTGTGGTAAAAGTAATAATCACTGGCATTAAAGGGTTGGAAAGGTACATTTCTTACAGTATGTGTTTAGTTGCAAAGTGAGGCGTATAGCTTTAGTATTAAAATGATTGTATCGATCAAATATTTGTGTGAATGTAAATAGTGTGTATAGTGAATTTATATATCGCCGAAATGTTTAGTGTCTAGTGAAAATTTAGCACATCATTAATTTAATAGTAACAGGTAGGAAAATATTGTTGGAATATATTTGCTGACAGCAATAAAATGTTGGACATTTGCAAAACTAACAGCTCAGTATTATGTTTCAATTCAAAACTGTGTATACCTATTAATATTCACATATTTTTTGGAAATTTAAAAATTCATAGACGTGATAAATATTTATTTAGTTTCTGTATATCCAAGTTTTAAAGATTAGTTTAATTTATAGTTCCTATATTTCTATGTATATCAATCTACTTTCTTCTTATTTATTCACGTCCATTACATAATCTGTTCGACTACGTGAGTGAGCGTGTCGAAACGTCCCACCACCCAGGCATCGAAGCCGTTTATCGACTAGAAAGTAATATTAATCAAGTCAATAGCCATACAAACAACCCATGCATCTCACACTGAACCAATTCTCTCACCTTCGTCTATATCAATTTTGTACGGCGCTTAGATACCAATAAAAGCATTTTCTGAGGTTGCAACGCACTTAAATGTCCCATAAAACTTTTTATTGCCCATACATACACACATTAAAACAGTTATGTATAACAATAAATCATTATTAACGTACACTTTAAACAAATGCGGCAAGGGTTTTGTGGAGTAAATAATTTTATGACATTTTACAACCTTGAAATTGTCTCAGGGAAATTTTATAGCGACGATGAATCAAATTAACATGGCAAGTGATTTAAGTTTCCTTTATTGTTTAAATCATCTTTACATTGTTGCTTATCAAATCGGAGCTATAAATCGTCCTGTAACGAATGAGTGATTTGTGAATCAACATGGCGTCTATTGCTAAGCAGATAAATATAAATGTTAAGAACGCGTACTCACAGTAACACGTCATTTTATTAAACATTTCTATAAATAGAATGCGTTTACGGGAAAGGATTGCGAATAAGATCATTGGTTATATTCTTTTGAATATTTACGTCGTATCGTTTTAATGGATTTAATTAGTTCGAAATAGTATTAATACACACGATAATTATAAATCAGTATCAAAGGCTTAAGACCGTTGGTCGTGTGATTAAGACAGGACGCGGCTAAATTATTGGCAACAGCGCTCCGGATGACGTAATTGAAGCAAAAAATAACTTGAAAGTGATTTAATTTTAGATGCTCAATGACGACCTATAAGATGTTTTTTTTTTCAATCGAATCACCCCAAACATTACATTAAGGCGTTGAAATATAATCAAACAACAACAAGATCATTTTATATTGTATTTAAAGTCGCGAAAATGTGGCAACACTGCGTGGTGTGATAGATGGTATTTTGACGCCGTTTATTTTAATTATCACGCAATTATTTACAAGCTGGAAACATGATTTAATGTTAGACGCATGTAAATAATTACCTAGATAATGATGCGTCAGGCCATCCACAACATGCGAAATGGATACAGGAAGATATATTTATATAATTGATTGATTTGTTGTCACGATAAATGATTCTTTAGCGCTATTCTCTGCTCCCAGTGGCAAAAGGTCGCTGTGTAATTCAGGATCCAACTTCTACTTAATAAATAGCTATACGAAGCTAAATTTTCTCGTTACTAGTTTTCCCATTCTCCTGGCGGAGGTGATGGTAGAAACCAATTTAAACTTGGCACCGACTGGTTAAAAAGCAAAAGTTCCTTTTGAACTTTACCCGTCGTGCCGCCGGCGAGCCCTTTATTTTTACTTATTTTACAACTCCGGCCCTTTACGACCGTCCGCCATCATGCGAAACGCTCGGTACAGTTCGCAATCATATTTGGTTAGGTTAGACAATTTTTTGTTGCGTTTGCCATTATGTAAAGTGAAATTTGATGAACAGAAATTGTTGTTCAACATTTTTCCTCAAACATAGGTTTTAATTGGTTCATGTTTTACACTTTACATGTTTTTATGATACAAAAAAACTCATCTAGCATAAATTATGTAGCTTTTTGTCCTTTTTCTCTTGCAAAAAGTTTCGAGGCGCAAGAATTGTAAAGATGTAAGTGGTAATGAAAAATTTATTATTGCTCTATAATTACGTAAAATGGCGTGTGTGCTGACATTAAATTACAAACGTATTAATTATTCAAAGTATGAGGTTATTGAACTTAACAAATGTTTTAATGTAACGCGAGTAGTGTAAAATAGACCTTACGGACATTTTGCATATTTCAAAACGGTTCGCGTATGTTTTCGTTAACTGTACTTAATTTAGATCCTCTGCCTATCTAATTATATAGTTTAACTGTGCAGGGTAATTACATAAAGTATTAACTACAGAAAGTAGGTTTATTTAAGCATTGTGTTTATGGCTGAACAAGATGAAACTAGCAAATAATTTTCGATGATAGAATTAAATATATTGACAATTTTTTCGTGAGACATACACGCTGTTTATAAATGAAAAGTCCCTCTGTGACTTGAAACTAGTAGAGCTTTTGTCTTGTTGAGTAGGTAAACCGTAATTTTTAGTTAAGATTGACTATTATTGTAGTTGATAAAAATATTATTTCGAAACATATCTATTTAAATAGTTTTTAAAAAAAATTATGCAATGTTACGGTTAACGTACTAGAACATTGATTAACAACTCCATAGCAGCATAAATATTTCTAAGAAACTAGTTACAATTAAGTTCTTGTGGGAAGCTTAATCGTGAGAAAGGACGCAGTAAATATATAAGTAGATAAATAGATATGTACCTACCTTAATACATTGATTTTATAGATGTTCTATAAAACCCTTCTTAAATTAACTAAAAACGATTTACAAACAATAAGCTACCGTTGAATGAAAACATCAATTATACCTATAGGTACCTACTACCACTACGTATATTTTTTCTTTTTAACCTTTTTAAGGGAAAATGAGTAGGTATATAGAATAGCAATGTAATTAAAGAAAATTAGGAAAGTTTATAATTAGAGCACACCATTGAAGAAGCCATGGCTACTAATGTTAATAAGCAAGTTTAAACGCGGCTCGCGCTTCTCAACACCAATTATTACTTTACGGACCCAAAATTAACGAAAGCAACGACTTTCAACATATTTTGCTTGAAGTACAAAGGGTTCTGTACCTTTGGAATATTTAGAATTCTTCTCTAAATTAGTCAGTCTATCTTTTCTTTGGGCCAATTGATTAAACTAGACTAGACCTATGGTGTTTCTTGCTCGTTCTTCTCCATAGAAATCTACACTTTGGAACGAGCAAATAGCTTCACTAGAGGACTGAACGACAGACAGACATTTTGTCTTTTTTATATTGTAATATTTGCTTTGATGTTCTAAAGTGCCTTCCCGGTCTATTTCAAATAAATAATTTTGACTTTGGCTTTAACTTAGAGGTTCAAGAGAAAAGGTAAAAATACAATAAGAATTGTATACGTCAGTAGGTACATACTTTATACCTGTACCTACTAAGTCTGCAACACCTGGTGGCAGACAGACTTCTATTATTTTAGCAAAATTGTTTGTTTGTTCATAACATTTTCAAATATAAACTACAGATTTTATTATATTTTAGAACAGCATTCCACGACCATCGCCGCGTCGTGTGTCGCGGAATGCTGTTCATTAATATCAGCCTCAAGCATGGCTTGAAACTAGTCGAGTTCCTCGTCAAACACTTACGTGAGTAAGCCGATAACATAATTATTAATATGAAGTACTGAATCGATTTTCATGAATTTTGATATACTTACATAACCTAATGACTTCAGTAAGTACTGATTTTCAGTCCATTCTATATTTTTATTAAATTTATATTTATATCTTAAATTCACTTATATATATAAAGGTAAAAGTACCATTATTAGGTCCAGAAAGAAAAAGAACGCAATCCCAATGAAACTATAGAGAGGACAATTTTTATAAATAGATTCGGAGAGACTCTGAAACTTTATATTACTATACGGAACACGTGCGGATTACTTTCTTTGTTATTAAGGAACTCGGTAAACTTGTATAGGTTTGTATCAATAGCGTATATGTATGTAAATGTACCTGTTACCTTAGAGACGTGATTCGGAAAACGCATTGGATGAAACTTGTGCTGATTTAGATATTTATACTCTCCGCTTGTACTCGTAATTGTTCGAGGTTTCTCGACTAATTTCAGACTATGTGAGGCGCCGATTACTAACAGCTAGAGTTGATGTTAACTTACAAGCATTAAAATAATTTTACCCGTTTTTACATAATTTAAAATGGTATATATATATAACATAAATGTATATTTAAATAACAATAATGTCAGAAAAAATAAATATAAATAGTTTCAAAAAAATTATGTCGCTATAGACATAGGAAAAATATACTGAACTATATAGATTTAGCTCATTTTGATATGTTCTAAGCTATGTTAAATTAATACCTAACTGACAAAATCAAATCAGGTTTATCGATTTAGCATCGTTGTAGAGTTCTTTGTGTTTTTTTTATTCTCGTCTGGTGTTGAGTATGTTTCAATCTCAGGGGAACTGAATAATTAAATAAACTGGCGACGATTTAAATTTCGTCTCTTATAAGATTCAGTTTTCACTGAATATTTTCAACATGTCTCTCAAGGGGTTAATGAACCGATTAGATTTAATTTGATTATATTACATCGATATAAATTAAATCAATATAAGAGAGCACGTAAGACTTATTAAGAATTGGCGTAGACTATATTTCTCGTAGAAGCAGAAGATAAAAAAATAAAATGTAAAAATTCCCCAAAAAAAAAATACACCCGAGCAAAACCAATGCACATCGCTATACCAACCCCTACTTAATATAAAGATACACATAACACGTAAAACCTTAATAAACACCAAAAGAAAACTTTAACCTTAGCTAATAAAGTATAAGTTATTGATACTGGCTGCGTTATTAATATAAGAATTCTTCGTACCCTCCCCTATAATACATAGATACAAAAATATATAGCTTCTAGACACGATAAGCTTCCAACTTTCAATTATACCGAATGTAATTAAGTGTTGCGATAGTCGACTGGCTTCAACACTATTAAATTGCTAAACTTTGAATGTCTTTGAACGTTTACGGGATCGAAGACATTTTTGTAAGTCGGATTCAACACGAACTTAGGATTGTGGAATGTGAGCGTTAGATTGGAATGTTAATTATAAAGTAGGATGAACGATTTGTTTATATTTTCTGGAATTTTCGTTACTTATGGAGGTGACTATAATGGTTATATTTGCTGAAAGTGTTGGTAGGATTAGGTCGTATTCCTAGGTTTTTTTTTACTGAAGGTTCATTAATTAATATATCCTTGTAGAGAGTTGGTCTATTTCGATACAGGTACAGGTTTTATTACTACCCTGTAAACGAATCCTATAAAACGCCTTTGACAAAATATCGTTTAATTATCTTTCAGTATAAAACCTAATGCTATTTTATTCACAAATGATGAACAAGTTTCGCAAAAAAATTAACCTGCACATTAAGATTTATTTTTATTTATCATCAATTAATGCTATCGGGCCATTCCATCTTTAATTTGTCTAAACATTAGAAGTAACATTATATTTGGCACATAAAAGTTTTTATGGACATATAAAGTGTATCAAAGTCAATAAACTCATACATTACAAGACTTCATTATAATTAATCGAACTGGTTTCTGATTTAGATGGAAACTAATCAAATAACGTGTTGAGGCATCCGTCGTGTACCTACTTATGTGAAATGGATTTCAAATTAAGGCTCAGCCTATCTAGGTCGTAAAATTTGTGGTTTTATAAACTATTACCTGCGGTTTTTCCTGCGTAATTAATGAAAAAAGTGGCCTATTTCTTGTTCCTACTACATGACTATTGCCAGACACAAAAATTATATCATAAAGTCACTCCACTGCGACGTAAAATTAAGACAAACAAACACAGTTTTGCATTTATAATATTAGTAAGGATTTGGATACACGTGTGAACAGAACGAAAATAATACTTTTAGATGGTAATCGATAATCTTTGTTAAAAATCAACGATGATTAGTTATAATTAAAATGACTACTACATCAATGAAAAACATCAAATTTCAATTTTGACGACAAAATGTATTGCTAAAGATAATTTTATGCAAATATATAAAAGTGACGGAGAAACTATCATCGGTATATAAATGAATTAGGTACTTACGTATAAAATATTATTAGTTTTATGTGCGTATTAAAATTAGTAAATAATTAAGTTCATTCAATTGATCAGCCTATCTAAGCTTATTAATTTTCAATGCTACTCCAATCGCAGCCGTTCTTATGTAACGGTCAATGGTTATATTTATGTTATACATATGCTGTAAATTATAATTATGTTTTCTATATACATATAGAAAAGGTTGAAATTCGTACCTGGTAGATATGTAGTCAAGGAATATATTACATACACGCAGCTATAATTATATGATGTTATTGTGCCCATTACTACATTTTCTTCAGCCAAACGAATAAAATACAAGAATAAGTGAATAAAAATGCCCGTTACGAACAGTCGGAGTCACCTGTACAGACCAGAAAGTAATAAAAAAATGATTAAGTCATATTCTTCATACATTTTATTGCTTAATTACGTGTCTACATAAACATCGGTATCTATAAGCCAAAAAGGTGCGTATAAGATGAACATTTAATTATGGCACGTTTTCAATAACTATGTAAGGGAAAATGTGGGGTTTATTTACGTATTCATAGCGTCTACCATGTATCATTATGACTCTGTATTACGGTAGATATATTGACGAACTCAGTTCATAGTTTGGGCCTAAATTCTTTCATATAAGGCAATGACCGACCAATTTTTCGAAGCATTAATATACGCGTTAAATATGTATGTATATCTCTAGCCAGTAGCGCTGTCTATAGAGAAAACTATTTATGTTAATTAAATGAGTAAAAGTTACATTAATTATGATAAATTCGCATATGCTAATAGGGTGTGTAGACGCTAAAACTAGCGATTTAGTTAGTCCATTACTACGAAATAGTACAAAAGTCACGCACGCAACATAAATGAGTTATCAAAATTTGAAATGAAACCATTTACCTACTTGAAAATGAATTGGTTATTAACGTTTTCTTCACACCTAACTATGTCGTTCATATCAATTGGTATCTATTACAGACGGCCGTCGATTTGTTGAGCCCATTCCTTTATAGTAACGAGCGTTCTGATCGATATGTGCTACGGACCGTCTTTCTAACTATTATTTTTGAAGATGATTTTACTACTGAAGAAGAAAAGTAATAACGATTAGGTGATTTATTGATTTTGACTCCATTACTAGCTTATCGATACCATAACTCGTGTTATTAGAATCTATATATTAATGACGTTATGCAAAAACTTTGGACCGCTTTTTACGAAAATTGCGCGGACGTAGGAGCATAAAATTTGGTAAACTTAAAGTTTATGTGTAGGAGAAGTACAGAACGCTAACTATGTCGTTCATAAATCAATTGCTTATCTATTACATTACGGCCGTAAATAAAACATTGAGCCCATTCCTTTATAGTAACGAGCGTTCTTGATCAATATGTCTAAATCGATAGACATTGCGATGATATTCTAACGATTAGAGTTTGAAGCTTAGTGATTTTCTCACTACTGAGTTTGAAGATATCTAATAATATTATCATTGAACGTGATGTTAATTGATATTGGAAATTACCTCGTATATAGCCGAATTTCGATGCACGGTAGGCGACGCAGTAGAATAGAGTTTTAAATATAACAGTAATGTTATAAACCTAATTAAAAAACCACTTTTAATTGTACCGTTATCCACATGAAATCAGAAAATTAACACGTCTTTAACAGCATTTTAAGGGGAAGTATTAAACTCCCGTGAGCATATACCGAGTACCGACTATTAATACAATTACTTCCGACAAAACGCATATAGTACCGACGTAACAAGTTCACTGAACGCCTACGTTATTATCACAGCAGTTTAATTATAGCTTCACACAATAGTTAGAGCACACATAAGGCGACTCACCCCTAATTTAACTTCGACTAAGTTTGGAAACTGTTAGGCGCCATGCTGTTCTGACAGCATTTAAAATATGCTCGCGTTAAACTAGGGATGGGGTCATCGTAAAAATTTTAGTTGAAGCCATTTTGAATTTTCAATAACTAACTGATAGTAAATTTGCGTTCATGTTATTTGATTTGCTTACAATTGATTTACGTATCTACATTATAATAAGTTAATTTATCTATCTTTCTGTTTAACTTTACATTATTAAATACAGGTAGGTCATATCCAAGTATTTCGCACATTCAACTTAAAAAAAAACTATACTAAAATTTATTTATTTAAACACGAATAGAAACCAATAGTCTCTTTTAAAAATACGTGTCAATCGAATTCACAGACGATTATTCGATATGACAAAAATTAAGTTATATACGTCGACCATTTTTAACAAAACAAGAATATTTAATCATATTCAGATGATGCGCGACATCCATAGAAGGTTTTAGATGAATGTAGTATCAATAAATATGACGATTTGCATTCCGATTTGATATTTGATACTACAGGCAGCTACATAACACTAATTCACAGCATTAGTGTGGTTTTAATAAGCAATACAGGTAATTTTTTATTTGTCAAACGATTAAGTTCATGTAAAATTATAAGCATTCGGTATAAATATAAATTATCGAGTTTTTGATTGAGTGTTAATATTACTACTGCTGAGAGTATAACATTCCGGATTCATTGTTTAATTTAGGAAAAGTATTGTTTGATTTATCTGGAATTCTGTCTGTTGTTTCGGTACAATTTACTCACTGTTAAGTTATTAGTAATAGCTATTAGATTAGTAATATCACTGCTTAAGTAACTCATAAGAAGATACTAAAAAACATTGTCCTTCACAAATCCTTGTCGTTTAAAATGATCGAAGTTCCTTCATAATGACTAGATCATTCTTTCATCTTATTTCATAACACAAAAAATCATCTGACTAACTAATTATTCAAATTATTCCCAGATAACGACCATCTCAATTACAAGATCTTGCAAATGAATTGATTTAACATACAACATTGTACCACGTCGTAATTTTCCAACGTTATTGACAGACTTTTCATTAGTTATGAGATATAGGCGCCTATATACTCGTATATAATATGTGTTATTGCTGAATATTTCAATTAATATACGATAAATTATCAATATATACACTTAATAAAATGTTTCTTCAGTTTTACTATTTGTATAATTGTAAATTTTGAACATAATAGGCATTTTTTAAGGGAAGAAAATCATCCAATGACTTCTCGCGCCTTGGGCGAGGCGAGAGGGAGTGTCAGACTCTTACTGACTAAAGACCACCCCGTTTCTACTCCTGCTTTTCCGCTAGGTAGTCTGCAGCTCCGGAATATTATAGGCGTGCGATAACAATACTCATTATTTCAGGCAGAAAATAGTTTACAGTGCAACTTCTACTCGTAACAATAACAAATATTTGGTTATTACTCACTAGAATAGTAGGCAAACCAATTAATTCAAATCTAGTACCTACAGCGGTTATCACAAAACATTCCGATATGAAAAAGCTCAAGAATCCTCATAAGACAGGATCTTTAAATTAGTATCAGTTACACTACCAATATATAGGTACACTTAATTAAAAACCAGCTGTTCATAACGCACAATACATTATAATATAGTTTACTATATATTATTTTTAAATTAATAGTTAATTATTTTACAAGCATGATGAGGTTTCGTTTATCAACAGCTACTTATCTACGGATAAGTCTTAATTGTGAAAAGAAGACTTAAAAATATATGGACCTTTTATATTCCACTGTAAACAAATACATACTTCAATTCTATGCGTGTATAAAAATAACAGAGAAATACACAAGCAATAAAGACGACATGCTTTAATGAAATTATATGTATACTAAAGATTAAAATATATTGGTACAATTTGTACTGAATATGGAAATCGGGACTATAATACTGATGCAAATGTTTCTGTTCTTAAACTTCATCTATTTTTATGAGTTCAGTAAGAAAAAGAATGCATAAATAACTAAGAATATGTAGGAAAAACAAATGTACGTTTCGAACCTTAATGTAGATTAAGGTTTAAGTATATACTTTCTTATTTATTAACTATAATGTTTCCGTGGTCAGAAAATTGCTCAATGTAACGATATTTTCTTTGTAGGAAAAACAGATTTCTTAGCGATATTGTAAGCAATAAATTGGAAGGTGAATGGCACGCTCTAAATGGCTTTTCGTTCCTTTTGATAAGAGCAATAGTTCCGTGAAATTCTCTCGGTCAGTTAAATTTTAGCTAGCGCGAAGGTTTCCTCGGAGCTGGTATATGTTGTACTATATATGTAGGTATGAACCAAAAACCCACTTACTTGGTAATGACCTCTCCTTTTAATGGTTTCCTTAATGGAATTCGTGAACCTTTTCCTCTGAAAGTATTTTTCTGGGTAACCAAGATTTTTCTTACATCTTAGAAATGTGTGACTTGAAAAATTTTAGAGGTTATGTTGATTTTTCTTTTTTGTGACACGATCGACGTTTTACTACTAAACTTAAACTATTTAAATGAACTAAAATTTTATTTTTAACACGTAGAGTTCACTGGTTGTTAAAGGACTGGTAACAAAATATTGTATAATAAAAAATATGTTATTGTCTACAAAGATTTGTATGTCGCCTGTTAAATTTACGACGCAATAAGGAAGTGTCGATTCCAGTAATATTTTGACGAAAGGGTTGAATGGCATATTGTATTATATGTTTTTGTTACTTTTTACTTTTGTCTACGATTTTTAGTTGTACGTCCGTGTTTCATTGTTATAGTCCTATTGTTTCTGTTTTAGAAGTTTTATTATTTGTTTTTATAATTCTGAAGTACTTTTTGTGTTCTGTCATTTGAAAGACGCAATGAGTTTCGGAATGTTTCGTTTTCATGCGTCTGTTTTTTGTGCGTTTTTTATAGTTGCTGTTCTAAATTTATTAGTGAAGGGTTTCTGAGTCACAAAGCCATATTGGGTCAGAAGATTACATTGGTTTTTTATTATTTCTCACACTAAAATGGTCTTGATTTTTTAAATTGATGCTCTTGCTTTAATATGTATAGATAGACTAAATAAATAAATAAATGAAAAGATTTAAATTAAATTAGTTCTCAAACTATAGGTATCATTAAAGCCTCAAGTCCATCGATATACAACTTTATATACAGACAACACTTATAAACAAAATAAAACGCTACAAAACCTTGCGCACAATCTAAATAACTGCACCCAGACAATTGATGTAACTATAATACTTAGTAGGTATCCCAGACGAGCCCACGTTCATTGGCAAGGGGCATCAGTGCATCCGCATTGCGTTCAAGTCCATACATCGGTATTATACTGCATTCAGCCCATATATCACTCCATTACGGGTGATTGTGCACGCTGCCTGCATTGATTAAGAAGTCTGTCTGACTAACATTGTTGTATGATAAATTGGAATATGTGCACATCAAAGTATACCAAAACTCTCATTTCCGTTTAAAAGATTTTCATCCTTAACGTACAGATGAAAAGGTTGATATTCTATTAAAGAGATTTGACTGATGTGGGTAGCTTTTGGTGTTGGTGTCTGCACAAAGTAAGGATCTGTCTCCTAGATTGTTTTTATAGGTATACGCTAGGGACAGTCTGAAGAGTTAACAGTTTAGACACGTAGTTTAAGCTGAGACCGTTTTGTGATCTTAGATATTCGCAAGGTGATGTAATAGTGTTGATCATGATGTTCCAGAATGTTCTTCTATTGGCTCCTGGCCTTGTCCCAACTAGGTTTGTCAGTCTCTACATATCATTTTACTTTATATGTCAATAGTGTTATGACAATAAAATAAAGGATAAAAGGTAATATGACAAGTTAATTATCATTATCATTAACTCTGAGATGAGTTCAATCTTTTACTCTTTTAATCCAAATTCTGTCAGGTACTTTGCGAATATCGTCTTTACCTAGCTGGAGGATGCACTTGGTACTCTAAGTACGTTTGTGTTGACGTAGTCTTCACAATTTGGACGCGTAGTAAAAGAAAAAGTGTCATAAATCAATATTAAAAGCATGACCTTTGGGGGAAAAACAGAGTTGACTGTATGACGCATTCAGTATCTAAACAAACCGTACCATAAATAAAGCATATAAATCTATGTAAAATAAATTACCCATTGTAATTTACTCATATTCAATGACGATACTAGAATAGTCTCGTGCCATATTCAAACATTTAAAATCAGTAATTTCATTGTCACTGATAATATTCTGACAGATTTTAATAATCGTACAATGCTCATATTGCATTATAGAGTATCGAATAGTAAATGCACTGCAAATTACAATAATAATATATTATGTTTTATCCTTTTAATCCAATAGTGGATTGTACACTACTATCCACTAATGTATCTATTATTGCATTTTCGTATCGAGAAATTATCAATGGTTGCTCAAGAACTGGACTTTTGTCTGGTGTATTTATGGGCAAAAAGGGACACTCCCTATAACAATAGAACTAATTACATTACTGGCAAAAAGTGTCATACGTAATATCATAATATGTGGTATGGACCTCACCCTATCATTTTGAGACAACAGAAAATGTTACGTTTTTGACTCATCTCGCTAAAATAAAGGGGTCAATCAACTCCTCTGAAAATAGTACACAACCCCAATCGAAGTGAACATAAAACTATTTGTTTGTTATATACCAATTCATGTACTGTGTTAAACAACAACAAAGTAATAATTCCTTACCAAGGCTATGTGTATGTATGTGTAATGTAAGGCAGGACATATTAATTTAAAAGTGATCTGCAAACATCGACCAGGTGATTTAATGTTCTTAGAACACCTGTAGAATTACATATAAAGGGTTCCTACATTAATACATGCGATTATATCCAGTTCAATACATTGTATCATCAATAGAGACGCCATGCTTTTTCCTATCCGCGGATTTTTTTATGGAATAATGGTCGGAGTCTGATGATCACCTGATGAATCACGGACGTACGGAAACCCGCAACACCAGAGTAGCCATGCATGTGTTGCCGGCTTTTCGGCGATTAGAGATGACAGCGATTTTGGATTGTAATTTGGGGATTTGAGACACACACGTTGCAAAAATAATACGCGTGAATTGCAAAAAGGACTCATTATTAATTTAAAATATTAAAAAAAAATTACTTTTAGGGCGTTATCACAGTCGATTACTTCGCTTTGAAATGACTTGTTATTGTATTTTATACTGATCTTATTGAAAATGTTAATAATTAGCATACTGATTAGGACTCATTTCTTTAATGGCGTGTGTTATTTTGTTTTCTTTTAAATGCACTTAGGAGTGTGTGTTATTTTACCATGCATAAATAAATACGTAAGTTTTATAAGGAAGTTCAATTGAAGTGCGAATAAATGACTCTGCAAAGGGGATTGACCAATTTGTATGGGACTTTGGCTATTTTTGAACAAGCACTTCAGCTAATAATATATGTTTGATTTAATAGTTCATATCAGTAAGAATGAAGATACAAACTTAGTTTTGTATCAAGATTTATATTTAGATATTTTTTTACATTTTATTGAAACTGGTTATGCATGAAATAAAACATTTTTTTTCTATTAAAATGCATTATTAATCCGATTCATATGTAATTAAAATATGGTCAAGGAACTCGGCAGGTGGATTCATAATTTTCTGGTACCTTGCCCAGCTTAAAAACCAAATAATAGTTATTATATGTGCACATTAACCTACTGTTCTATGACCCACCATGCAGTTGCAGCAATAATGTTTTATGGCTGTCCTGCCTTTAGTGTTATTTTCATATAATATATATACAAAATATGTTTTCCTACTAATGTGTCTACTTTGTACTTTCCTACGCAATAAATTGGAGTTTCAACACTCACAATGCAAAAGAACAAAGCGAATAATATCTGTCATTTTGACGAAAAACACAACAGATTGACAGCAGATTGGCAGCACTAAAGTCAAATTCAAAGCCAACTACTACAAATACTTGGTCTTATCATAACAAATACCAATAAAAATCGATTTTTTTAAAGTACAAATTGATACAAAGTTATTAGCGTCAGACATTTACTAAAATATAAATAAAATTATTGGTAAATTACATTTTTGTTGAGCAGCCTGTTCAAAAATAGCCAGATTTGGACTATCTCCTTTGGCACTAATTTATATTGATCAGTAGACATCGTCTTTTAGTAACGATTGCGCTTTAGATTAAAGGTACTTGAAAGCAACGCCTATGTAACCCATATTAAAAAGCTAATGTACATAATGAAATTGAAACAAAGTCAAAATATATTTTAAACCCCTAACCTTAACAAAATCTTCAAATTCGACCTTATGCAGTCAATTTCGATTTTCGTTCTTAGCAAAATATTTATTTCAATCCCTCATAAACCTTCACCATTGTTCAAGAGTTCATAAATAGTAAATAGAATCTTATTTCCAGAAAAATAAGTCATAATTTCATGGCTACTCTACTTATCAGTTTAGTAGTACGATCACGTCACGTAGTATTGCACTTTACTGCAACATATTGGTATTTGTCCCGCACTCGATGCGTTGGCGCCTTTGGGAAGCATCTATTTTGACGTAATCGCTTCTACGCGATATATTTTATTAATGCATTGGATCAAGTTCTCACAGACCGTCCGATTACTTTATTAGAGCGTCCATATATTTCGTTGCTTCAATAATTTGTGATGTTTCAATCCCGTAGTACAAATGACAAAAGCTTATTTTGTCGTCCTATTGTTTACATCCCGTGTTTTTAACGTTGATAAGTCTGCGTTTGGCCACCAACCCGCTTACATGGGTGTGAATGAAAATGTTAACCTGCCTTAACTGTCTATAGAAATAATTTCCTGTATTATCGAACAAAACGTTATGTTCTTTTTTATTCATCCTTCATTTGTCTTTATAATCAATAATATCATGTCTATTGTTCTCTGTAGAAGTTTTCTTTTATGCATCTATTTAATATTAAGTGGTGTTATACCTAAGACATACATAACCATTATATTTTAAGACGTAAATAAATAATGTATAGTAAGGAATTCAAAATAAAGACACCTTATGCTCTCGTTTTAAAAGTTTAAACATGACCAACGCGACACTGAATTGTTAGTCCCATTCATTCAGATTTAACACGTGACAGTTTCTTGAACATAATTCTTGTTGTTTATTATATTTATGTAGGTACAATAACAAAGAATTGAGCTAAAAGTTTCAACAAAAAAATATTCTGTTATAATATTTTGTGAGTCACAATCTATTTTTCAGTCTAGCGTAAGTACTACTTATAATAAAGAATATGAGCAATCGACTGCCAAAATTCATTGATTAGAAACAAGTCTAGACCAAATGGTAGACGAAAATGTAGTTTTTGAAGTGGTTTGATCTGAAATTATTAGTTGGCAGAGATTGCTATTGGAGCTAATTGAGTGTTCTTATATTTTATTTATGAGTTTTTATTCATTGCATTCGAAATTATTTCGTCGTCTCTTTGTAAGCTGGTTGGTTTCTTGTTTTCTTCGCACATTGTTTTTGTTTTAAGAATTTGACGATCATGTTTCGTATTGTTTTTTCTGTTGCTTGTTTATATTTAGACGAGTCATAAGAACGGTTTACCAATTTAATTGGTCATTGGCCTATATGATTTCAACGTAATTGAGTGATAGACCTAATCTTACTTACCAGTTTCTACTAAGTAATTAGTCTCCAGTACAAAAATGGGTTCCAATAAATTAACAAACACATTATTTCAAGGAATAAACTCCATTAGCGTACAGTTAACCGTGATTTGAATTGCCTATTCCCAGTCTACTGGAAAATTTGAATGAATTTGCTTGAATAAGATACATGTACCGAGTATTGCTGACTTCGTCTTCGTGTCACGATGTCTCGTAAAACGGGAACAAACAGATAGAAACGAAAAGGGTCAGGTTGTTTCCTTTGTTCCACTTTTAACTAGTAAAGTCTTGACCTAATTCTCGATTGCTTTAAAGTAAAGAGCTTAAGGATTGTCAATAAACATTTATAGGTTACTGTCAATAAAACTGTAGTGTTTATTATTCTGACGTATTTAGTAAACTCAACATAAAACAGATTTTTTTAACCTTATTTTGAGTATGACACCTAAGAGCTTACAGAAGCTAGGTACTCGTGCTCATCAGTAATGCGTTGAACTACTAGACAAACTAGGAACTCTTCATGAATACCCACACGCATCATGTATAAACAGAGTTTAACAAGAAGTGCAAGTAGTAAACAAATACAAAATTACTAGGAACAATTAATATTCAAGTATTCAGCTAGCTTCCAGACAAACTTACACACTTTTATACATACAAAACGCGGGCTTATCCGTTGGACGGAAGCCCCCTCCCGCCACCCCTGGATCCGACTCTCATTGTAATGCAAATGTGTCCGCTGTCTGCCTCCAAATTACCCCTACGGTCAAGCGAGAGTCGACCGATGACCAGACATTAGAACCCTCCCTTTTAAAACAAAATCGTCCCCACACTTGTAGTTTTATACCGCACTGCACACAATACTCGTCCGTAAATGTCACGTATAAGGGATAAAATTGTGTGTGCGACCATCAATGGACAGTCAGAAGCATATTTCATAGCAGATATAGTGTTATGAGAGTTGCTAATGTCATAGTACGCAGCGTAGGAATGGCGTAGCAATTGTGTGGACAATAATTAAGGGCAATGCGTACTGTTAAGTATCGTAACGATACGGGTATAATGTCTTGCGATTTTGTTAACGAGTCTCCTTTGATGACGCTATGAGGGCTTTGTTATGTATATTTGTTGGAATAATTTAAATTTTCTACACCTAAAATGGCGCTATTTTTTCGTATCATTTCCAGGAGCTGAAAGTGAAGCAATTTGTTTTTTTTGTTGAGCTTTTTGGGGAAAGAAATTCAATAGAATTTAGATACAAAAAGTAACTTAGTGTTAAACGGAATATTTTAAAGGTATTGCGGAATTTTTGGTTTAATCTTACTGTCTAGAGAATGCTAGAACATAACTTGTTTTAACATTCTTTAGATAATTTGATTGTAAACGATCTAAAAGTATCAGATTAGTAACAAATAACTAATGATTATTAGTTATATAGCTACCTAACAACGTAAAATCCTGTTCGGCAATTAAAGCTAGTTATGAATTTCTTAACAATTATTATTTTTATGTGCAGAATAATAAACCAATTAAGCTACCATCAAAAAGATTTAAGACCAATATTATACAATTTATTGTAGATAAATACACCTATTGAATGGATTTTCAATGGCAAAGTTTTGGGTAAAAAGACATTTATACTTAATTATAATTTAAAATATCGGTTTAAGGCGTGTTTTTATGTGCGGGCATTACATTAAATTTATATATTTACATGTAATTAAAAGTGTTTGCAAATATAAAAATATTCCTTATATGAATTCTTACATCTACTTATGTATACAAGAAATAAAATCGAAACTCTGACGTGTAAAGAAATTGCTTACTTGAAATATCTTATATTGTAAAACATTAGTTGCGTATAATTTCAACCAATAAATTCGAAGATTTATAAACACTAGTAGCTTATAGGGTTTTATTCTTATAAAACGCAAAGGGCCGTCAATGCGGTCAAAATTCAAGTAGGTGACAACTATTACATTACTTCTCTTGAATATTAATATAAATATTCATATTACTTATATAGCCTACAATAAATAGGGGCGTCACGATAAATGGAAACCGGTTATCATTTTTCTGTTTCGAAAACATATTTGCTAACACGTGTAGACATTTTCTTTTGTAACAAAATCATATTTTACGTGTGATTTAGATCAGATACGGAATAATTGTGGCTTTTGTAATACTGATTTAAGAATAAAATAGATACTTACCTACATTCAAAAATCACCCTTATGTTTTATGAAATAAAGATAGGAGAGAGAGGTGTGATTCTTTAATGTGTGGTATACTCAATACTGGTTCTTAGAATGCTCAGGAATTTAATTGTGGTGTGTATTACGTATTTCAATGAAAAATGTAGGGTGATAATGTTCACCGAATGTAATATTCAAGAATTTATCACTTTTGTACTAGAGTGGGATCGAAAATTAATATTTATGAGGCGGTGGACAGTTACACGAATTTTCTGTTAATTAAATTATTCAAGTGTATGCGTGTGATAAGAATGTAAGATTGGGATAATATGTTGTCTATTTTATAGTTACTTTTAAGTATGTGTTTATTGAGTTTCATAATCGTGTTAACTTGAACAAAGAATGATATTAAGGGAGAAGAAGTATAGAATAGTATCGATTAAAGTTTAACTTCATACATCTATCCGCAATAAGTAATACATCATTTTTTGGTACAGGATAATGTTGGCTTGGCACAAATAAAATTGAACTAACAGATAATAATTGTAAACATCGGTTTAGCAAACCTAAGCTAAAGGTGCTAAACTAGAAATGGATGAGTCAAGTAAAAGAAAATTCTTAAACACTTCCATTGTAATATTTTCGTTCCAACATTTTAGATACTCGATACACGTATGCTTAGAAAAAAATACTTTCCAAATATTGAACAGGATCAAAATACGGTACCTATATACAAAAGCAAAGATAAAACAAAAACGAGGTGTTTAGTCCAGACGCTTTCCCCTGGGCACGTCGAGAATGTTCCAAGCTTCTTCGCAATTTCACAAAATGCGATATACACCTACATAATATACTTACAACATCTCTATAGAACCGTCCAGTTTAAAATGACCTTAAGCACCTTGATGCTGTTGAAGTTTACAGTAGCGGTGGAGGGTCTTATTTAAGTGGCCAAGTTATGGTAGACGGAAATAACTAGACAGACAGAAACTAAATTAGAATATTCTCTAGAGCTTCAAGCTTCCGCTAATTTAATATGTTTTGAAGTTGTATCTATGTACTTCGCTTTTCTGTTTTATCTTTAATTTACTAATTTTCTATCTTCTTTGTTGAAGTTTTTCGTCTTCGGCAGTTGTGGATCTTTTACTTTTGGGATGGTTTTTATTCTGAAATAAAATCTTAGGATGTCTCATTTGACTTATGTTCTAAGTGCGAATCTTGAGCTTGAATGTCTTAAATGAATGTCTCAAGGCTTTTGTCTTGAAATTATCGTAGTGCCTACTCAAAATTAAGTCTCGTATTGCGTAGTTTGTAATTATAACAAGATTTATGAAAATTGTCAATTATAGTAGATTTTTGATGTTGCTGAGACTTACACGTAATTGTAATTTTAAGATCAGTTATTTCAGGTAACCAGATTTTATTAACTTAACGTTTCACATTCTTATACATAGTTACTTAAAATTACCTACACATACCTAAATATAAAACATCAAAGAATAGCTCATCGTTGTATAAAAAACTAATTTACTTACGTAATGATGTGACTAACACTCTAAAATATTAGAATCTACAATATGTAGTTATGTATGGCACATCTAGGTAATGAATTATAATAGGCGTATGCCCATATATCAACGGATTAGATAAGAAATTCAACTTAAAATTGTCTTGTAAACTCATCTATTTTATGTACGCTGACCTCTCTCAGCCGGTCCCAGCTACACTAAAGCAAGAGAAATACATGAAATTCCATGAATTCATAGAGGCCAAGTTTAAATGGTTATTGGCATTCATTCTACAGACAAACTGCGGGCGGTATTATGTAAGCAGTCCGTATCGATTTATTTTATCCGAAACTGCCGCAATTATGACATTAATTCAGTTCATAAGAGCCATCAATGTTCATATAGAATGTTAGAAACGAATAACTTTATCCCAATGCTGGGTGAACGAAAGCGGTCGATGTATTTTTTTAGTCTTGTTTATATTGGAAACAGGTAAAGGTGTGGGACGATTGCCGAATAGGGCCGTCGTGCACACTCGCCCGAACACAGATAAATTGTATGGAACACAGGGATCAGCCGCACACATATCGCTTACCCGAGGGCACATAGGGACGGCCCAGCGCTAGACCACAATCGAACCAGTTATGTAGATTCGTGTGTTCAACATTTAAACCTCTGAACATTCTATATTGGATAGGTAATTATTTTAGTGGTTTAATTTGCAGTTGGCTCAGTGGATTATCATAGTAATTCTTAGCATTTACTTTTAAATTGGTAATACTATACGGCAGTCTGCAGGGATGGTATTTATTTCTCTTTTTAAGTGATATTAAGATATTGAAATGAGCAATAATTATTTCTGAGTTTATACGGAACTATGTGAACACGAGATGAGTATTTAAATGATTATCGCCTGCTACTAAAATCATTGTGCGATTTAAATCGCTTGATAATACTTACTTTTGTCTTAAGAAATGCCGCCGTTGTCTCCAAGAATATTGAAATGAGAGAAAAAGAAATTTGAGAGGCTTATCCTACCGAAAAAATACTTTAATTTAGAGATTCCTTCCAAGGTCTAATTCCCAAGTGGAGCGTTCGTTCATAATTTAGTTCGTACATTCATATTACAAAGCATGTCGTTCGTAGCCCTAAGACGCGGCTCATCTAAAAGGGCGATTAGCTCTGAAGTTAACGGAAAAGGGCTGAATTTGTGGCGGACACGGGCTCATTAACTGACAATCTCTTTAAATCACTTGTGGATCCTCCCTGTGGACCTCGCCTGGCTTATTACGGAGGGTGGCTGCGGAATGGCTGGAGGTATTAAGAAATTTTAGCTTCCAGGATATATATAGGTGCTTACTCCACTTAATGTGCAGGTATAATATCCTACTTTTACGTGGAGTAATTTTCTACTCACTTTTTCTTATTGTGAATTATTATAAGATAGTCTTTTTGAGCTCGTAGGAAACAATTTTACGAAGCAACCATATTTATATTGCAACTTTAAAAAAATATACAAAGCGGTACTGAGATTATTAAACAGTTTGTAGGTATCTACTTCGTTTAATGATTATAATAACTAGCCGATAGGAATCCTCCAATGAGTATGACCATAAAACTCTACCCAATAAACAAAGGTATTCACTTAATACTTACCTACATAAGCACAAACATAAAATATTGGTACGAAACATAGCACATCTATAAAATCTAATTTAGGAGCATAAAATTTACATTGTCCAATAGATATTTATATCTCATCAGATTTAATCACTCGTAAATGCACAACAAAGAGCATTTATAATAGCAACGGAGAGGCTAAGTACTATGCGAACAGGCATAATGGTACCACGAACAATATACTCTTTCGCTGCGCTATATTATTTTACGGCCGCGAATTTTATCTCGTTGCTTCAACGCTGAAAATAAACGCAAAATATTTACATGTTATTTGCATTCGCTTAAACGATTTTCCGTTCAATTTTGAACTTTATTATTGAGTACATAATGAATATGACATAGTGTGCGGTGTATTCTCGTATGTATGTTGTGGAGTATTACTGGTGAACATAGGGTTCCGTACTGTGTAATGTTGTGTGTGAGCAGGTTTTATGTGCAAGTGTTGTTTGCCGTGTTCTGAACCGAGCGTGTTTTGTTGATTCTTTTTCTTAGTCTAACTGATTATTACCTTTTCTT
Source organism: Spodoptera frugiperda (assembly GCF_023101765.2). Lineage (NCBI taxonomy): Eukaryota > Metazoa > Arthropoda > Insecta > Lepidoptera > Noctuidae > Spodoptera > Spodoptera frugiperda. Next base: position 8,416,159 of record NC_064241.1, on the reverse strand, counting down.
AACAAAAGCCTTGGTATACAGTGAACTCGTAACCTATGTAGAAGGTTTCTTATTGTGCTATTTTACAAATATTTATGCTTTGCCAATAGTAAATGTTTATCGTTTGTTTTTCTTATATTATTATGTGTAGACTCTGTTTTCTCGTCTATGTAGAAGTATTATATACTTACATATTTATGTCGTTTCCCGGTAACATTAAATGCAAATATAGCCTTTAAATATATGCATGGTCTTGGGAACTATTGGCAATTTGAATGTCTATAGGCACTAACGTAAACTAATTAGGCACTAGAAAAGTCATTGACCCAATTATCTTTCTGTGTTTACAACTTTAGGATGAATTTTTAATGCACTTACATCTAAGTAGTTGCTATCGTAAACCTGATTGATGTCAACTATGTAGGTTTATTATTCCTAAGCACATCACATTATAACAAGGGCGGGAACCAATGTTCAAGCATGTACCTTCCTGCGAAATAATAGCATAGTCCTTCCCCTAATACAAAGAGACTATCTACAACGCACGTGAATACTAAGCATCTAATTTTGATTTTTCAACAAAGCCAACGAGGATCCGAGTTCCGCTGATCGATCCCGGCCCCCTTGGTTCCGGTCGAAACTGAAACTCGCCGAGCGTTTTTAAAATCCCCGACTTAAAACCGACCAGTATAGTCAAAGACCTCCATCCCCGCCGGCCAAAATAAAACGTAGCGAAACGCTGCGCGGGATAAGTGTCAAACGGGATCATATTAAACTGGATACGTTATCTGCAGCAGGTAGCAGAAAGCTAATTGTGTATTCTTTCCTCGCTTCCAGCGTCCTTAATCTGGCCTGTTTGCCCCCACCCCTTTCAACCCCCAGCGACGCGCCCCAACTAAGCGGAAAGTTTTAAAACACAGTATTTATGCAGATTTTACGCTGTTGTTTTTATTGTGCGAATTAGGTAGATTGCATGATAACGATGTCATTGAAGTAGGGCTGTTTAATTAAAACTTAAATAAATGAGTTACATACAACTATTTACCAGACGCGACTCGCCGGGAGGTTGAGAGGCGTTCCGAAACTTTTGTATACTACAGCGACTTGGAGCTAAATTGAGTTTTATATTATTAGCAACGAACAGTTAGACTAACACAGTTGCAAGCTTCAATAAAGCCATTCGAAGGTTCAAAAGCAAAACTACACAGAGTTAAATTCCACCTTGTTTAAACAAGCAGTAATCGACACTCAGTGTTCGCCATACGTTTATTAGTCAACACCACGCTAGCGCTTTAAAAAAGCAAATACGGCTAATAACGTCAATGGTAACTCGTTCTTGTGTAAATACTGTTTACAATTCCGTTTAACTTAACTAAGTGTCGATTTAAGGGGGATTACACTCCATTCTTGCGCGCGTGAGATAACCGTAATTCGATGGCATACATTAGCAAGTAAATTGAAGTACTATAGGTATATACCTACTTAGATAATCCACCTCTGTAGGTATGTTATAACGCTGCAAACCCGAACATAATGCGGTAGGACCCAATAACGGAGGCAGCGGTAGTGAGAAGGAAATTGCTCGGGAAAAATTTGCATTTTTATTGAAATTTCCACTCTTGGTCGCGGATGAAACTATGTCTCTAAATACGTACCTTAAGCTTTGTATAAGCGTGTTTGTTGTACGTCTGTGTGGCTCCGTGTTCTAGCCTCTGGGGCGTGTGAGTGCGGGGGACGTAGGGCCGTGCCAGGCCCATCGCTACCGGCGATTGTCGATACTGTACTTAATTAATCCTTATCAAACTCACTGTGGCAATTACCGGGTAATTGAAAAGCTATAAATTGATACTTTATGTTGCTTTTATAGTTTTATACTGATATCTGAGCATCATGAATCTTCAATTATATATACGCTTAGAATATTCAAAGGTCCATTCAAGTATTTATGGATGTATCTGTCCATTATTGTACGAATTTTATTGCAGTTCTTTTTTCATATCGATATAAGCGCATCCCTAGCGGACAGCAGACAATTGCTATACAAGTTCGTACCTATAGGTACCTACGTAGTTGACTTTAGGGAAGGGATCATAATAGGAAATTTTCTCTGGCGAATATGCGCACAGTATCCGATACCCTTTTCACTTGTATTGTTTTTATTTTCCAACCCTAATGAAAGAACTTGCCTCGTCTGTATTGCAATTTCAATATATTGGCTTAGCAGCGTTCGCTTCGCCACGTATTCTATTGCTGTTTTTTTTTTTCGGATATAGTTTTGACATAAAACTGAATTCAAGGGAATAGACACAGACAAGTCTAATGTAAGTCAGACGTGCCTAGTGTGTACTTTTACAGAATAGGACAAAGAAAATTCTGCCTTTGTCTTTTATAGTTATAGAAGCTTAGGTACGTCAAATAAAGTAGGTATAACAAATCAGCGAAATATTTTTGGTACGCTTTTAAAATGGAATGGCCTTATTTTTCCAATTTACATCAAGGTAAAGTCACCGATGTGGGTAACGAAAACGACAGTTGTTTCAAAACAGCAGTTTGTTACGTCTTTCTAAAATATTTCGCTTCAGTTAAAAACAATTCCAATATGTTTTCAGCACTGATATTACTTTTCAACTTGGATTTTTATTGTTATTAGGAATGCGTTACGTTTATACCCGTCGTGACACAAATACCTATGACAGCCGAAAACCAATACCGATACAAGATTTATGCCCTGACAAACAAGGGCATGAAAAAATAAACTTTTTGTTCATCAGCTGTAAATGTCTCCACAAATTGATCATAAATTTCTGCTCTATTAAAATTTATTACCCTCAAAACGTTTATTGTAACATTACGTAACTTGGTAACCCTTCCATAGTCATAAAACAATGCAGGCAACACGGGCCATGCGAAAAAAATGATTCCAGGTTACATAACACCTGGCATTTAAGGCCATATTCGCATGACAGACCCGATTCGATTTTATGACACAAGGGGCAGTGTTTTACGATCTCTTATCGAATCAAAAATTTTCTCCAGGACAAACAAACGTGTAACTTCTATAAAGACCTAATTTGAATTACAACCGACAACACGATAGGATCACGCGCTCACAGTTTTGTTTGTTTTTGTTAACTGAAAGGCCTTATTATTTTATTATTGCCATAAAATTATCGTTAATTATATAATTATGTGTGAACTTTGTAGATATTTACATTGGTAATAATGTGCGCTTATCTTTATTATTGATGGTCGTTAAATTTTCATGATGCATAAACTTAGTGAAGAAGACCTCAATCAAAGGATAATTAAGTAAACATTATAGTAGTGGCACGTCGCTGTAATCTCCGTACTGCGGGCGCCCTATGTATGCAATCACTTGATGAGAAATCCTTTGACAGTCGACACGTATCTTTCTTTTTATTCAAGATAAAGCAAACACCGCTCTGAGCAGATAAAGAGGAGAAATCGACCGCAACTATATAAAGGTTTGCGGCGATAAAAATACCGTGTTTATTTGCACGTCCTACATCAGCTCCCTTAACCTGGAAAACTGGCTTAAACGCGCGTAGAGTGATATACAAAAATAAATCTCATATGGAAAGATATACGACCGATTTTCCAATGAAACATGTCATTCGATAATGATATTTTAAAACTTTCAGCAACTTGAACTTACATTCTCCAGTATCAGTAAATTCGGATCCCAATCTTTAACATTTTTTCCTAAAAACGTGATTTAAAAATGCTGGCAGTGTAGTACATTTTTTAAAATCTACCCGGGGTAAGTTTTATGCATTTTATTGTTCGGTGTCCAGGTGGTACATGTTGCGTCAATTAAAAGTTAAAAGGATTAAGAGCTTAATACGTCCAATATAAATATTTTCCTTTGTTTACGCCTTCAGATAAAGATGTTTGTTATTTTAACGTTCTTCACATAAAATTTTCTAATGCAGACTTATTTTCTTAGTTTGTACGAGTTTTATAATGAATAAACAAATTAGTAAATGTGCAGTACTTATGTTTAAGATGTTGATTTCGGAAAGTGACCTATAATGTGTATAATATAGTAGGTATAAGGCCGTATAACATTGAAATAGGTTCGATATTGATATTCGCCGTTTCGCCCTTCATAAAAATGTGCATTGTACTATCATAAAGTGATCCACTTTACTATTACAAATGCGTTTTGTAGATAAACGAACTGTAGATACCGTGTTCGCTCGTTTCGTGCAGTAACCGTACATGAGGGACAGAGATGAACCTATTTTGTAAACTCGATATTTGTACACTGTCGCGTATTTTAAACGCGCTACGACAACAGTCACGCCGCTTGAAATTTTCTATTAATTGGCGTTTTTAGTGCTTTTTGTCGATGCCATTCTATCGGTTAACGTGATTTCGTATCTGTATTGTCATGTATGTACAAGTTTATTTGACAGTGTTATGACACATTTATATTTGTGATCGCTGAAAATCGACTTCAAAGTAACGATTTGTTTTCATAGAACTAATCTTATACACATGTTTAGTTGCGGTATACAGCGGGTGGCTTCTACTGTATACGTACTTAGGCATACACAGCCATTGATCTAACATGATTAAACACAGTTTTATTCTCGTCGTCTACCACTTCCCGGCCTGGAGGCGTTATTCCCTAAATAGACTCATTTATTTTTATTCAGCAAATAAAAACAATTCAAACGTCGATAAAGGATCGTTGAATTGGATGCGAAATGTATGCTAATGCCACCGCCGAGTTCGTATAATTGACGAAACTTCCTCCCGTGGCATCGTTCGATCATATAGATAGACGTTAACGCGGTCGGTTATCAGCGGAGCTCGTACGAAATTCCAATAAAGAACACCATGAAAAATTCAATAGGTCGATAGCCGAAGAACGAAAGTGAAAAAAACGAAAACAATAACGCACATATAATCAGTATTCAGACCGCGCTTGTGTCCACAGCTGGGATATTTGGCAAGGGGACAAATCCTGCGGGCGGTCGAGACGAAATTTGGGCTCAGCGCTGCATCGTCACGTCACTTCGTTGGCCTGTTGACGCTCGACGAATTTACAACACGATTAACGATGTACATTATGCAAGGCATCGGCGTCAGTGATCGCCCGACTAAAATAACCAACACGAGTATTTTCAGTGTACACTGATTTATTAAGCTCTGGGATGCCACTGTGTATTGCTACGATCGCTCACCCAGTTTTGAAACAATAAAGGCAATAAAATGGTCAAATTAATAAAAAGTATTGCGCATATAACAGTAACGTCTATATAAATAACAGTCTCGTTTGTTATGCACTTAAAATTCGCTCGATCAATTGTCGGGGATCGCAACTAATCATGACAATAAAGAGCCTTGTCCGCCGCCTCTATTGTCGTAAATAAACTCATTACTCGTAGCGGGCGGCGACTCGGTCAAATACCTGTGTTTTAAATCAAATGCAATGTATTCGGGGGCGATTTGTTCGTCCGAAATGGTTCCTTTGTTGAAGCTAATAAATAATTTAGTGGTCGGCCGGACGATCCATGAATTTATGCTCTGTTGAACTCCTGTAAATTTTCATTTGCAGTAGCAACACGATTGTGCATCTGATATTATTTATGAAGCGAGTTTTAAGTGGGTAATGACATTAAAAATCACGATTAACGTTCCGTATAAATGCATGTCCATTGTTGAAATGAACATAAAATCTTATCTTGTACAAAAGTTCATCAATACACGCATACGATATAATGTGTAGTTGCTCGCACACAATAAAGGGGTAAACCGCAAATGAAATAATCCAGCAAGATTATTATCATCTCAATGTATTATTTATTTACATTTATTCTGGTAGTTTAAGAAAACAAAGAGTGTATTACATTTAAAATTCAATGTAAAGGCTCATTCAATTACGGACAAAGAGTGTATGTTTAACATTTATTTTCGTGAAAGAGCAAACGTCTCGTCCCACCTCCCACGATTTGCATCCACAGTATGCTATCTGCAAAGTCGTTCAAACCGCTTTTTATTCTGAACACACGCCTGTCGTTGTAAATACAAAACCCAATCTATCTATTTAGTATACAATTCTTGTAATGCCGACTGATAATGATAGGATTATCTATTTATAAAACATACGTAATGAGTATTTACTAGACAAAATTTCGTATCGGAAACTTATCTTTCGTGTGTACATAAGTTACGCAACATATTTGACTTGTCAAATAACTTATCGATAAGCCCGAGTACATCACTATCACTGTTTCACTAATAAATTTTCAGATAGAAAAAAACATACATAGTTACCGCCTATCTACATTTTTTATTCCGTGTAACATTTTACACGAGCACTAATAGATCGCGACAAAAAGTCGTGGTTATATTTTTTGTAAGCGAAATACTAGGTTAAACGTTACAACGTGTAGATGTTGACTAGATAGTGTAGCAACCTACATGTACAGTTCGGCGACCCCGCAAGGCCGGAATCCGTCATTCGTGGGTCAAGGTCACGTCGCCTCATGTCACACGTCACACGAATATCTGCATCTGTGATCGTCTACATTGATACTTGGATCCAGTGATGCATTACACTGCGAATGAGAACTTTATCCCACCGTAATAAGAATTATGTTGTCCAGTGCATCGACCCCGCTACACTGTATGGCTTCAAGATGTTACTTTCGTTGGTATTTTAGATGCTGATAAACTTAGGTGTGTTGTTATGTAGTTGTATGTTTGTTGTATGTATTACTTTATAGAATTACGTAATATTTTTGTTTAAATTGTGCTCTTGAGCTTGACCGTGGAAACTTGTAAAAGTAGGTTTCGGTCTACGGAAGTGTTAGATAAGTATCAAAACATGTTGTTTTTAAAACAAATGGGTCTTATATTTAACTCTGGTTTTATCAATGTTATGTAAACTCACTAAAAGTAGGTTATCGCATTCTTTAACGCTTCGAAATATTTTCGACATGACAACATATTTTTCGTGTTTACAAATTCATTTATGAATTCAGTAGTTTGCAAATCGAGTTGAAATGCGTTGCGTAGTCCAATCACCGCTCAATACCTACGGCCATGGAATGCCAGGGATACACATGGCGGGTGTTGATTCATCCACTTGACTCCCCATAACGGCAACCCATACAAGTTGTCGACGGGCTTGATCTGGCAGATGGCTTAGATCCCTTTAATGTGGGGACATCGCTTCTTTGTGTAACCTACCGTTAGGTAAATTACACCGAAACGGGTGAATGTACTTACTTATTTAACCTGGAGATCTGGGAGCAGAGATAAAGTTTTTGCTGACCATTTTTTTTTTATTTAAAGAGGTCGCTATCTCTATGTTGTGTCTATGTTTTACCAAGTAGGTTTTGCGAGGAAAACCTTCATATAAAATAACATAAATGATTTCGTTAACTGAGCCACTCTAAAGGAATGAGTACGAAACAGGTTTTTAAAACCTGGCTATCTATACGAGTATAAATTGATGAAGTAATTACAAAAGTACAAAGTAATGCATTCGTATTTGATAACTGTAATTGGAATGACAAAACATTGTTTTAATTGCATAAATAAGTATCTAAATGGTTTGGTAAAACGTTTGCGCATGCAGAAGCATTCATGCGATAAAAATTCAAGTTCCTACGAATAATAAAGGGTAGATAAGTTGGTAGGAGGCAACCAACACAAACAACGACTCCACGCATAAATCGATTAAAACTTTTGACAGGCCGTGAGGCAGAACCTGATTATAATCATAAATTGGCGATTTTAAATAAAAATTATACGTACACCGGACCAATCCATGAACTAATCACATAAATATGGGGGAACAACAGATGGCGTGCCCCAAGTCGCAGCCCCACCTACATTTTTATTGGAAATTTCATATTTTACAACAATAAATTTTAGAAAAGAGAACAAAAAGCGAGAGACAGCCGTCGGCATCACAAAGAAGTGATATAGTTGTTAAGTCCAAGTGGTCAGGTGGTCCTTAATTATTTAAGATAAAAATATGATAGTACTTCATTAAGTTTGTTCGGTTGATCCTATTTACAATAAATAATATCGAGTGACGCTTTGAAATGAGTGCTACGATGATTTATGTTACGTGAATAGATGCTCTATGCTACTACAGATTAATTCGTAGCGATTAACTTGTATAATGTACCTGTATTTAGTTATGTTTGTATCGTTCTGTGTGATAGTAAGGTGATTATTATGTTATTACATTGTTTAATTATAAGTAGGTAGTTAACGAAGTGCACCTTTTGTTGGCTACGAAAATTAGGTCTACGGCGTAGCACGTGTAGCTAATTTTAATAAAATTTTGTTTTTAGTTTATAAAATATTTAGATGTGGTTTACTTATAAACAAAGTTCATAAATAAATGTAAATCATTTAAAAGAATCTGCCTAAACAGCGTAGATGAAGGAATTTTTGCTTATTTTGAAATTCCTCAATGCCCTGAAATATTTTTTTCGAGTAGGTAGATATATGTATCTACTATTTACTTAAGTACTTAATTGTTCTTTTTTTCAATTCGCTTCTGACAAATACCAAACATAATGACTTCTATTGTAAGTAGTTCGTATTAGCTACTTAACTGCGTTTACTATAGACATAAAACAGCAGAGTAATTTACCAACAATAAACTTATATTTCTGTCTGCCCCGTATTATGGGCAGCTCCAATATATTACTTACAACTGTTATTTAACCACCGTTGTCGCGGTACGGGCAGTTTGCAAGAGTACCTTCATAAATTCCTTTCACTGGAAACCCTTTCTATGTTAGATGAAGTCGGGCTACAATGTTGTTCATTCATTACCTATGCTTAGGTACACCGTTACATTTTAAGCTCTTTACGTACCTGAGAGGACTTACCTGCATCTGGTTACTGAGCCATAAAAAGCTAAGAAGTATTGCTCACGCATACGACCTCTTTAAATAGAAAAACCTCGATATGCACAATGCATTTTTCATACATTTCTCGAGACTTAAGTAGGTATAACTCAACAGTTTTTATGTTCAAATTTATTACAAATTCCTTTTATATTCTCTTTTAATGCAAATAGCTGTCGAACAGTGAATTTTCACTTTAAAAGCTTATCCAAATAACTCGATGTAAATTCAACATTACTTTAGAAAACATTTTCTAATTTAACACTAGACAAGTCGGGACGACAAAAATCAGCAGCCAATTAAAATCTCTCAACCTATCAGTGTCGAGTCACTTGAATTTTAAATGTTCCCCCTTGCCCGATTAGGGTGCATCCTAAAAGCTTCTAAAGCGATAATTCACAACGCAAGAATGCGAGCCGACGAGGATAGGCGCGTGTACCAAGCTACAAAGTTAGTAGTGCTGGTCGCGTGACGTGTGTGTCCCCCACGTAGTGCTTATTATTCAGCGAGCGGATAGTCCACAGATATTGGTTAGCGTGTAGTAATGGTGGAGTGTCATGGCGCGGTTGACGTCACTCAGCCAATGAGCGTGCAGGGCGACGCGACGGCAGCGCCACAAGATGGCCGCCGTCGGCCGGCCGCCGCCGCTTTTGTTGTGTTTAGGCCTAAACATGAAAAGAAAATACAAAATAATGCTGAATACGTAGACAAAGACGTGTATAGATGATTTAAAAAAATATTTTGGTTAGTCTAGGTTGTATTTAATTCGTGAATATCAGAACTGTTGTAGAGGAAATCGTGTAAATTCAGTGATGTTTGGTTGTTGCAAGGTAAGTGAATTAATATTTTTTATTGTGTTTTCTACTGTGAATATTGCAAAATCGACATGTATTATTGTGTAAAATGCTTTCCCTGTCATTTTAATTTATATCTGTGTTATTTTTGTGTTACTTTCAAGTCATAACCAACCTGATTCCTGTCCTATTGGAATTGTTTTTCTTATTTACCTAATAGTTACAATAATTTCTGAAATAATATTTTTATGAAAACAGTAACGCTTTTTATGAATTTATTGCTTTAAAAACCAATTTATATAAATTATGCCCTTAAGTTTTACGCAAAAATATCAATTACCTCATGGTTTAGAAAATAAGTACCCTTAGATAAATTTACTTACCTAGATACCTATATCTATAACACAGTATATTAACAGTAAGCAAGTGAATGTTATTCAAGTATTTATATCAGTCAGACGCCATTTATTTCAATCGCAGACTCCATTCGATCATAATTATATCGTTAAAGACGCATAAACATATCGCCGATGAAGGTTCATATGCAAGTCGTATTGCTAAATTATTGATCGGAGTACACGACAATTAAATCTTGTGAATTTATCGCATGCAGAGCCGACTCACATAACAAAGTGGGGATCAAAGGCATCACTTATTAATGCTCCTGATATTCGTACAAACTTGATTAGGAGTTGCCGTATTTATTCGTCGCATGTGGTTACGAAAAGGACGCTGTTTTTGGGAAACGTCGACTAAACATACGTAGCTACTTAGGTATAGGTATCTATAGTGGCACAATTAGGAATGACTTGAAAATTAAATGCACAGAAGTGTGAGTCATGACACAAGAGCTGTGCACTGACGACCCACTTATTGTTATGTATGGCCAATTAGCGTATCAATGTTTACAAATGGTTAATTACAAATCGATATCTGATAGTCATTAACGATAAGGCTATCTGGGCCACTAGAATAGTAATAAGAACGTTAGATTAAGCAGTATAAACAGCTGATTAGTAGTTTTCTTAACTAATAGGCTCTATTTACTACTGGTTTTCTGTATGCAAAGTAAGAAAATCGAATAATTAATTGAGTTTTCGTTGATTACATTTTCATATGGAAATTCATATGGAGGTAGGCACCAAACATGGAATAATTCAATATTCAATTCTACTGCTTAGTTCCACAAGAGGCGATCAATACAAAAATGAGCCCTGTTTATTTAAAGGATAACAGAGAACTTTCGCACTGCCATACACCGCACACACACAATCATAAAGCCATTATTACTATTACAAAACGTGGTGTTCGCAAATAAATCTTGATTTTTTGTTACAGGGGTCGTCGGTGTCTGGTCCCTCCCCATTTTTTTCCATTTTCGTCCCCACCCCCTGGCAGTTGGGGTTGAGGCCGTTTATTCATTCATTTGACCATCGACCGCGGAAGAGCGCAGTTTCAACTGGAAAAAATGGTAAAATTGAGATTCTTATGTTTCATGACTATGTCGGGATGATCGTTTGGAGGTAAGTTATCTGAATTCTTTTGCGAATTGCTGAGGTTGTTAAGGTACGTATCCCTTTTACTTTAAGGTTGCAAATTCTTATACATTTTAGACAGAAGCAATAGTTACTTAGATAGTTATTAGTCGAGCATCCATCTTTTACCAGTTATGAAACAAAAGCCATAAAATTTATACAAGTAGATAGGTTCTCTATTTTAGCTGCCGCAGTCTACACATTTTGCTTAAGGTAGGTACTGCAACTCAAAGCTCATTCAATTACCATTGTATCTAAGGGCATGAACAAAGATTACTACTAAAGGTGAGTCCTTATTGGATACGTTTAAGACTACCTATTCAACATTTAGTAAGAATGTAGTATCTAGGTAGAATACTGTCTAGAATTTCGTCAAAGTTTCAGTAAACTTGGTACCTATCTAAATCAGTCTTTATGGACCGTTCATAAATCTTCTACTAAATTATCCCTAAGGTCTCATAATGGGTTCCCGTCTCAACATTGCTAATAGCTAGGTGGGTATAGGCACAGCTCATTAAACTATAGGCACCTACATTGTACCTAATTTGCTGTTAGGGCTAAGGAAGGTCTGTGTGACCCGGATAAGGCATTTACCTAGACGTTTATCATCGACAATTTTAGAGTTTGTAAGGATTGAATCCTTTGTTTGCAGTTTACAATAAAATAATGTAGTATTCATATAATTAGATGCAGGTTTAAAATAGCAATTTATAAGGATCGGAATACAAAAATAAAGTATAACAAAGAGACATATAAAACATCTAATTAAAATATTCGTAGGACACAAAGTTATATCCAAAAATGATCTCACAGTTACAAACGCCACGCTCACGTAGCAAACACAAACGCCACCTGACGCCGTCATTCGGAACTATCGGCGACGTGCTTTTTTGAGACTACCGTGGATTACGCATTGAAGCGGTGGCCCATCACATTAGTGGCCTCATGATCTGTGGCTTAACCTTATCAAATAAAGATAAAAGAGTAAACAGAGCTCCACATTTACATTATTATTTATGTAATCAAATTGTACATTAAATATCTACGAAACATACAATGAACCTATTTATCTCTGTTTTAATAGATTAAAAACATTGATGATTTTTATTTTGGAATACAAACAATCAAGACTTAGGTAGTTAAACAAAAGTGTAATGAACCTTTAATCTACTTAAATAAGAGCAATTCTAGAATCACATAGGTACCATAATGAAACAACAAACAAAACCGAAGTACATAGGAAAATTCCACAATTAAACTGCGGTAGGCATAGCCATTGACCCGTAAAACCAATTTCCTTTGACCTGGCTACAAGATCTAGATAGGTGATGCCACCTACGCTTAGTCAGCGCCGTTTTATGGTAACGATTACCAATATGGGACAGGTTGACACAAAATGGCTGAATGAATTTAGATCGAGGAAGTAAGAACCAAATTTTTAGTTAAACGGAGCCTTGGTAACTTAAACTTTTGTATAAAAACTATTATTCAAGAATAGTAGTGATATCTATGTAATGTAATAAATATAATATAGATAATTAATATCAATTATCACCTTTATACAATAGTAAATCTTATTTATGTGCCTATGATCCTAGTATACCAAAACATATTTTTTGACACGCTTTTTCGACTGATTTCAAGGTACGCGTAGATATGAGCTCTACGCGTGGTTTGAAAATAGTCGAAAGTCACAAATCACAAAATTTCAATATTTCACACGATAGTTATGATATAAAACTAAAATGTTTCATTTAAATAGTGATTCTATATAAAAAAAAAACCTCTTATATTGTTCCTGAAAATAAAACACTGGGTTGTTATAACTCCATTATTATTTTCCTAAGCAGAATTAAATACAAGAACAATTTAATTTTTTTATAATTTATAAGGATGACGATAACAATCATTAAAATTATATTTAAAAAATGGCAGTAAATGTCAAAATGTATATTTACAACAATTTTAAAAGTCGTAAAGTTTTATTTTATGGAACTGTTAGTTCCGGTATATTTTTAAGACATGTCGTAAATGTTGAAATTGGGTCATATTTAATTGCGGTCATCTGTCTTATTCACTTTTAAAAAGTACATTTTATTGACTAGTGATTTAATTTCTTAAATATCTGGATATTAACAGAGTTTACGGATAAATCTAGTAATTTTAGTGCCTAGGCAACTGCCTAGTTATCTATATTTCTTGTTTATTTTGTGGCGTTAGGTATAAACAAACGGTTTTAACAACAAATAGGCGTAACTTTCGAGCATGCATAGGAATATCCTAAATACTTTGAGCTAAGATGGCACCTAAAACATAGTTCAAAGCTTTGTAAAGCTTTGAATATTTGCAGTTTATTATATACACCATATGGTGATAAATGTACCAAACGTTTTATTCTTTCGTGAGTTACCCAAAACAATGGACTTTAACTCGACCTAGGTAAAAAATCACATGGATAACAAAAGGTTCCATCGCAACATCGTGAATGTACTGCCATAAAAATTTCCTTCATAAATAACAACTAAACGATTACTTGAGACTTGACGTTTTACTATTTTTTCATTACCAACATAACCGGAGGCAATAGAGAAAGAAACGGCGCGTAAGTAATATACAACAATACACAATTTCGTTTTATATTTTCTATTTATAAAATTGCCAAAATCTACATTACCCACTTATTACGCTGCGACATAAAGCCGACCTATGTTAGTATTAAAAATCCCGAGTCGTGCCGCAGGGCGGAACGGTAATCACCGGGAGAACAGGAACAGGTGGCGCAGCCTGTCTACTGTTTAATATCGACTTTTTATCAGCACTCATACATACGTAATATTATTATAATAAGCCCGCCGATGAGCTTCTATCTAAATAGTATGTAAACGTAAATAGATATTCGTAATGTAAACGGTCGCGAAGCCTAAGCAAACTATCAAAAAACATTACGGGGTGCAAATAACAACGATCATGGCGTATGTAATGAAAATCTTGCATCGGCATTAGTCGTGGTGTGGTTCGGCGCGCGCCGAGCGGCGACTCGGCGAGGGCGGCAATCGATGGCGGGCCGGGACGCGCGCCCCGACGCCCAGACCGGCAGACGCCCGGAGACGCCGTCCCTGAACACACGCTCCTTCGAACCGCGCGCAACCCCATCCGTCATCCTTCAATGTTTACTTATCGGACGACGCGAACAGCTGACCGACCGGACCGGTAAGTCACGTGCTATATTCATTCTTCACCGCGCCCGGCACGACTCGCGTATGCCTTTGGTCCCCGGCTTCAGTCCAGTGCTAGTTCTGCATTTTTGTGAATTTATCGGTGCATAGAGAGAACCTTTCGTTTGTGCATTAGAATCAATAATGCAGGCCCGGTGTTATGTTGGCTTGCATCGTAAATTACGAATATAATACACCCTTACGCCCTTTCATGTTTTTCTATTCATTCCCCCGGCTGACACACACATAGAAACTCGGAATTCTTTAGTTATCTTTACGAGTGGTGGTCGAAACTTCTTTTGTAATTTATCCTTTATGTGCAACAAAGGCTGGTGGACAAAAGGCCTGCCGGCGTCAGTTGTTACTGACTCGTTGGATAGGTTGAAAAAAACAAAAGGCATGCCTCGCTACCGGTCGTAGGTTTGCGAAAATAATTTTTGCAAACCAATCGCGTGTTTGCAAAATCCCGGCTATCCCATTGGTGGCTGAAGACAATAGATTGTTTCGCGAGACTAAAGTAAAGTCTAAAGTTTTAAAGCAATATCACGTTTGTAATTTACGATAACGCGTATATTCTTCCATTTTACTCGGGTAGTTACGATAGCGGAATTCATGTGACTATCAGTGTTCCCCTTTTCGGGTTGAAGACCCAGGCGTGTTGTAAATCGGTTGCTTTATTTTATAGGTGGTGTTCCCAGAGGAGAGGCGGGGAGTCCGGCGTGGAGCGGCAACGCTCGGTGAGCTTTTAAGATATTGAAGGGGCTACGTGTGAACCGTCACATTTAAATAGTGAGCTAGTAGGGTTAACGTTTGGGTGTAAGAATCAACTTAATATTAAATTGTAGGCTTAGAACTAGTCTTACCGATTGTTCCACAGGTTTCTTGAAGATGAGAAGAGAAGAATACGCGTCGCCTTCTGTACGTATACTGAATGTATCCTGAGTGCCTCATTCTTTCCGGTATACCTTCAGTATACGTAACAGAAGATGACACTGGTCGACCCGATGAGAAGATGAAGACTTGAAGACTTCTTGATCTTGTTATTTCTTCTTTGTATTTTCCACGTGTGTCATGTTTATGTTCACAGGTCTCGGCAGGGTTCAGTCATTAGAATTTCATGCAGCGCGTCATTCTTTGTACACTCATACATTGACTTTAATTTGACACTACTTGTACCTATTCTGAATGCAAATGTTTGTAGGTATTCTGGTACAGACATCACGCAACACATACGATATTTATTGTATAAATAAAATCAATTGTAATTATTGTAACTTTAATAATATTTTTGTCATATAAATGCGTTGTAATTGTTGTTAATACCCAATGTATTGTTTTACAGGTTTCTTTCGAATAAATAAATGGTTTATTTACAAAACAATCGTTTCATTCCAAACCTTTGGATTGTTATCATTAATTACTACAACTAATTATACAAATTTTCTCTGCACTTTCCTTTCCTAATACAAAATGCAACAAACATATTGCAACTTTGCCTCACATTAAGACGAGAGCGAAAGTATAGGTAAAACTTAAACAATTAATTTACAAACCTATCAAAATAATTTAAATTACAGTCGCCAAAATGGCAAAACACAATAGCAAATAAACGACAATATACCCAGGATCTATTAATTTGGTAACCTTATACGTATCTTCAAGCGTTATAAATGACAATGGGTAGTCAGTTGTATAAGTATATAGAAGGTATGTCGCAAGTCATTCTAATTATTGTATTAGAGGCTTCGATGTAAATATGAGACGGATGCTAGGTTCCGGGATGTCTGGATGCTAGAGTACTTATGTATAAACGTGTAGCTATGTATTTATTATTATCTAGTCATATAATAGCTAAAGTATCTATTTGAGTGATGTATATACCTATAAGTGATATATTCACTGAAAATTTGTGAAAAATTTAATATAATTTGTCGAATGTAGTCAATGAGTCATTAGTATATCTTTAAAAAGAAATAAAAAAATATGTTGTGGTTTGTAAATATTTGGTAATTTAAACTGGATAGTTCTTAGATGGGGTTAAAGTGTGTATCGGTACGTATATATCAGTTTTGAGAGTGAGAATCATCTTGAAAAGTAAATACCATTTCAATATGTATCTTAATCAGACAAAAACAATGATAAACATTTAATTTATTATAATAAAATTTAATGCTAAATATCTATAAGAGTACCTATCTGATATTTAAATAGTACATATACCTATAAGTATCTACGTATGTGAGACATACATGAACCTTGACATCAACGAAGCTCCCGGAAAATTGGTAAAACGATCAACATTTTCGTAAGTATAAATAAATAAGTAAGTATTTGTAAACGAAAATAAATTGAATTATTTTTTCCATAGCCTCAAGTTAATATTCTTATAGAAAATATAAGATCAAGTACAATAACTAGATATGGCATAAATGTTAATATTTCAGTCTACCTATCCACTGAGTAAAAATTTAAATTGATGAAACGGTAAAATTTTAATCAACCCTGAATTTTCAAAAAGATTGCTTCAGTAGGTAAGCGGTGTACCTAATGGTTTCCTTGTGGGAAACAAAGGAAAAAGGAGAACTTTGAGGACCAGTTTCTTTCCTTACCTAATTTTTAAGAACTTGAACGTTTTAAGCTTTTAAAAAAAAGTTAGGTCATGCATTTTAGTTCTCTGAAAGGGGTAAGCAGAACTCAACACTTTTCATCAGTTATGTTGTGAGTCCCGTAACAGGGAGTGAGCTCATTGACATGCATAATTTCATATTCCATGTTATTACTGACAAAATTTTCATAAATGGGAAGAAACCCATTTTTCAACAGTGGCATTTGCCACCACTGTACGAACGAGGCAAAAAACCTTACAACATGTATCACAATATGTAAGTATCTATATGTATCAAGCACTCTGAGTTCAGGACGGTTAAGCAGTTGTATTTTAGGCACCTACGAAATGACTGATAGTTAGACTTATTAATATACACTCAAATAAAATTTTACAAAATCAACCGTAAGTTATGATTAGATTCATTTTATATTTATAAACCACAAAAGTTCTTCAGCTCAAAAAAATAGTGTATCGATAATCTGTAAGTATATTGGGAAGACTATAGACCTTGCAAGCCCTATTTTAAGGTTATAATTTGAATGAAAATAAAATCACTAACACGACATAAAATCTACTTATTGATACGTATGACTTTAGTAACATAAAAAATGCCTTCTACACTCTTAACTCGCCCAATTCCAATGTTCCTAGTATATTTTTTCAGAACAAGCTAAAGCGCCATCTGTGCGATTGACGCCGAACTTTTTCGTCCTCGTAGACCTTCGTAGAGCTTTCGTAGTTTCGGTAACCATGATGAACGTTACCTTTTTTTGGAAGAAGCTGAAGTTTAAAAATAAAATAGTGTTGATATATTTATTTAATTGGTATTTTACAGGTTTTTAAGTACTAGAAGATTAAGTAGGTGATAATTGTTGATCGAATGTTTTGGAAGTAGTGTTGAGTTGGAAAAGAACTTAATTTTAGAATTTTTGGAAGAACTTGTAAACTTTAGAAATAAAAAATATGTAGAAACACCTTTTATTTTAGTTCTTGGACGGCAACCAATGAATTTGCAAGATAATATTATATTTTATATCGATGACATGGTGTAGGAAGGTTAGCGTGGTGAAGACATTAATATATCCATAAATGTAAAATATGAAAATGAAACTTTACTGATGACAACACACGTTACAATTTCAAATATTATGGCTTTAGAAAAAAACATTTTTTTCTAACAAAAAATGAACCCTTTTGTTATTGTTTGAAGGTACAAAAGGGATCGAACGCAATATTCTTTTGTTTCAGGGGTGAAAGTTTTTAAAAACCCTTCCGCGTTAGAGGTACGAACCAGGAAGAATGAGAACTGTAACAAAAAAGAGAAAGTTACTCCCTAAGGTGAGGAAAAAAATGTAACATTTGTGCAATCGACCAATAGGGGAGCCGAAAATAGAACTTTCTAATTTGTTTTTGAAATTGTCCCAACTTTTGGATCATTTGCACGGTAGCTCTGGAAGATGAAATGTGATTAAACTGTGGTACATCATCATACTTTTCTCATTAAGTAAATCTAGACCTAAGCTATCAAAAAGTCATTAGTGAAGAATATCGTGAAACAAAAATATGTTAGTGAAGTGAGTGTTTAATAACGTCAATCTGTGGTTACATTAAGTGACAGTTATCAGCCCAAGAACGTCACTATGTTGCCAGATTACGACATATTAAGTAGTCGTAAAGAGAAAACAGACGACCAATTTATTACATCCTACAATTTCCCATCTAAACAAACGTGAGTATAATACAATCGTAGATCCAACTAAAATATTGCCATATTGAGCTATTGTTCTGTAAATTAGGTACGAGATATTTGCTCTAAGCTCTGAGATCACGCATTTGATGTAATCTATATACAATCCATGGTTCGATGTAGGTCAGATCGGTTCAATATACTTATATCATTTACATTCTTGTTCGAAGCTTTCCAACAAGACCGGCTCACTTAACCGACAGCGCAGAGCATTTTATGCTAACCCTACGTACACTGGCATCCAGCCATCGTCGTGCGAATACGACGATCGTCCAAATCCGGACCCAGCATCTGACTACTTAAAGAGTAAGCGAGATGACTGTAACTTTGATTGTGCGACTGCGAGTCCCCGGTATCGAGCGGCCCGTTGTCATGGCAACAGACAATGGTTTTTGGGTGCATAATATTTTAGGCTGCGTCAGGGTGCGGGTTGGGGAGCGCGCGGGGAGGGGGTAGGTCGAGAGCGGCAGCCATCTTTAAAATTATATTTCCAGTTTGGACGAACTCCTTCGATTCCAGCCCTACTTTTTCTCTCTATGTAGAAGCACGGTGGTGTAGCATATGTAATATTGGGTTATGCTTAGAGAGTTTCTGTTGCAATCGATTTGTAATAAAACTGAATAGATACGCGGATATTACAATGTAGATTATGTGTATAATTACACTGTTTATTCAATATTTTATTTTTACTTTAATTATTAAAACTGTAGTTATTACGTAGTAGTATTTGGTAACTGAACTGGCGTATCTAATGAATCAGGCAGATGTAAATATTAATTTATGGACATGGTTAATTAACGAGCTGTCAAAATTTGATTTCTTGCTTTGAATGACCGGAAATTGTTTGAGAGTTATGTATCATCTGTTAAATATTTTTCGGAAAGATGAAAGGTAACAACGATTCATCTACATACTTGTGTAGTTTAATATGGCATAAAAATAGCCAAGATATTTGAGTAAGAGTAGTGAGTCCAAAAATAAACTCGAAAAGAAAAATGTTTCCATACAACTTCCTTCATGTATTTTATTCGTCCTAAATATATTTTATCTGCAATGTTCCGCTATACGCGCTCAATACGCTAAGAGGCTGACATCGTCTGCGGCTCGGATTCCCCTCGTAAAGCCTCCGATTAATGTGCCTCCTCCGACGTAGCCTCCCGCCACGATTAAGCGATATTCTCTACCTGCCCTTCAGTATTTCAGACGAAAAATGTTACCTACGTATGTTCGTACTCAAAAAGACATTTTTGCAGACAAATATTTCTGGCGTAGCATGTCTAAATTAGCCTCCTAATGAAGAACATTTTAAGAAACGATTTCGTTGTTTTTGATACTGTTGATTAGTAAAAGATACCTATCTCAAAAATGTGTTTTAGAAGTCAATTAAATTAAAAGTATTTACCAAATCGCTTTTCCATTTTTCCATTATAACAAGAATATTTCACCATACCTGAAACAAATAAAAAAACAATAATAAGTCATCTAGCTCTAACATTTAAGTTGCTATCTAAACTATTTTAGAATCCATTTCAAAATATCTTGTATCTCTCTACAACCCTTTTACTGACGCGGTGTGAAAGTACTTGTGAGTTCCGTCCAATCCAAACATATTACATCGCACATTTTAGGGTATCTTGAGTAGATAACATGTCGTAAAATAAAAGTATGGTAGGGAAATGCAGAGCGGGCTGCAGTCGGGGGGTTAAGTCGAGCGACACAATGCCAAGATGACGTCAATACCTGCGCGCAACGGAGTGTAAATCTTACAACCTAACTCGACTGCCAAATCTCTAGCCTATATGTATTCTACATAATATTATGTTTGGCACGGCTTCTCCTTATAATCTCATTTTCGTTTATCAGCTGGCTGTGGCGCAGCACTAAGTTGTCTAGACGGGGGTTCTTGGTTCGACGTCCGGACGAAAGGTCACAGTGAAATTGAAAAGAAAATACCCGACGAATGCCGCGACATTTAGATTTTTTTCGGCGCGTTGCAAAGTGTAATTGAAGGCCTAAACGTTATTTGTCTGGTGAAATAGAGATATATTTTATGCTGTGCATAGATTTATTTTGACGATATTATAATTGAATTGCTTTATTTGTGTCTTGCAGTTTGGAGTGTTTGAAGGATTCTGTTACGTTCCCACAATCCCGTGTGGTTTGACATTGGTAGTTGAAAATATCACTTGCTCAAGCGAGTAGGTGGGTCTGTTTAAGAATGTATGCATCGATAACGCGGTAGAATAACCTGTTCTTCCGAGCGTCCTCGAGTGATAGGTCGGTAATGGTATTTCTGTAGGTATGAATACGTTAACAGTTTGTATTGCTGAAATTACTTTAGAACGTTTTTAATGCAGGTTTTAATGGACTGTATTTTTACATTAAAAACGGATATTACCGTGTATTTATAAAATAATTAAATTAGGGCAACGTTCATTATTGTCGTTTTAAATGTAAGAAACACCTTCAAATACCTACTCGTGATTATCTGAATTTGGAGCAATCTGGTTAAGATAGAGAAAATAATGACTGAAACGTTTCCATGGAAACCTATATTAGTTTTATGAAATAAGTAATGTGTAGATTTTAATATTCGTTTAAAATGTTAGGTAGATAGTTCAGTTTTTTTACTTTTTTGACCTTTAGGATTAAAAATGTTTTTATAGTTTTGTTTTCTTAAAGTGTATAGTCACCTATATGGCCGATTGTTGATAAAAACTACTCACAAAACACTTATGACGAACCTTTTGAGGCATTAACCAACACAATTTTAAAGCAATGACGATTTTACTGCGCATTATTGAATAGATACCGCATCGATCCAGATACATTTTACTACTTTTTAATTCACAATTAATTCTATTTTTAACTGTAAACTTTTATTACAATGCATTTGAATTTAAAATAGAAGGACAATTAAATTTTTTCTTTACCTATTAAAGAGTTCTTAATACCCACTAAGGAGTTCGTATTAAATGCTTATCAACCTATTTAAGTTAAGTGATTCAAGTTTTACCTAAAGTAATTTAGACTTGTCTAGTTACTTTATTGACTACGCAGTCTTTTGTTTTATTTGCAAGTCAATCCTAGTAATAATGTTAGCCAATATTGTTAGGGTTTCCATGTCAATATTACTTATATGTACATACTGCATACAATCTGAACTGGTACATGGATTGCAGCAATATTATAATTAATAATCGATGTGTGAATCTTTAAGAATCTTCTCATGCATGAGAGTGCGGGTTCGAAACCTACTATAGGCAAGTACCAATGTGACTTTTTTCAAGTTATATGTAAGTACTTAATAAGATTATTTAGACACCACTAACAAAAGGTGAAGGAAATCATCGTGAGGAAACTTGGTCTTAAATATTCTAATTATGTATAGGTAAGTTTGAAATTGCCAACCTGCATTGAGCAAGCGTGGTGATTAATGCTCAAACCTTCTCCATATGAGAACCACAACTCCACTTATAGGCTACTGATGAAATAGAATAAACCAATTTAGTAATTATAGAAAAATAGCTGCAAAATACATCTCTGTCTACACCTTTAGAGAAGATAGTTGTGACATTTTGTGTCTAAGAAGACTATGAACTTTGACCTTCAAGGGCCAAGATACGGGTACCTAATCTTTACTTAGAACTGAATGTAGCTACAATGTAATAGGGAAGGTTGGGTCTCGCATCGTAGATAAATGTACGTACAAAACATCCTTGTACCTATTAGGATTTATCCGAGAAATGTTCTCAGTTAATTCGCTTTTCTTTCCTAATAAATACACAGGAAAAATAATGAGTTTAATTACATAGTGCATTTGATTACATTTTTGTTTAAGACGTTGTTTTAATCTTCAAGATATTGTGGTTTAAAATAGCACTGTGAAGCAGATATTTAAAAAATAAAATATTGTATTGAAATGTTTTAAATGTGTATCTTGTACCTACATATCTGAATAGGCAGCTATTTGTATCACAGTGCTTTATTTTACAATGATGGGTGTATCTTTAAACTTAATATAATTTCCAAGCCCTCCCAGCTTCCACTTACAACTATCTTGCTCATAAAATTACTGATTTAAAGTGTTAAAGCAAGTATTTTACATAGTTAAAGCTGAGCCTAAACTCTCCAGTTTTATCTGTACCTAAGTGTTGAGACGAGGTACTAGGCTTGCAGAATATACCAGGATGATAAAACTAAGGTTAAGATAAAAGTCAGTGTATTTGCACTCAAAACCTTTTCCTATGTAAATACGATAAAAAATCAATGTAGATAAGTAATTTATTCAGAGTGGGGTCTCGACTGGACTCTACGACCCCAGCTTGAAAAATATGTTCCGGATAATACCATTCGCAGGGATCAGTTAGGGACACCTGATACCCACGCCACCTTTTTCGAGGGATGCCAGGGGATTTTCTTTAAATTAATAATACGAACCAATATTAAACCAATAGCATTTCGCTGTCGCAACACACCGCATGTCCCCTTCAAGATGGTGTCCTCAAAATCCCTAATTAAATAATTCTATTTTACAACTGACTGTAGCTATTTACTAATGATTAACAAGAGTCGTTTATATAAAATATAGGTGTGTCCTAAAGAATGATCTTCAAAAAATACGACGGTTTTCTCGTAAATTACGTACTTTGATGTTGTAGCAGACCGGAACACAGAAGACGCGTGTAAGATACGGCGTATGTGAGACGTAGGTATATATGTAAATATGCGACATTTTATCTAGACTAAACAAATATTTTTGGCTATGTTTTGGTGTTAACTGTCTGGCTAACAGTCTGCTGTGTATTTTTTGATTGCCAATCAATACCTGAGATAATGTTCATTATAATTAGGTACTCATTCATACTTTCGTTACGCATACATTTATTTTAATTGCTAAAATGTGTGTGCTAAACATACTTATTAGTACGTAGTATTTAAATATTATTCCAAAAATATCCACACAAAGAACAGACTAAATCCTTGACATTTAACACCTGTTTTCCTCAAATTCCGCTATAACAGTTACAGTGGGCTTTAACTTAATAAGCATTGTCTCTGTGTTCGTACCCCTGAGGCGAAATTCTCTAATTATGTTAATTTCAAAATAACGTTATGCTACCGCACTTGTAAGGGATGATCTCGGTCCGTTCGTGTTATGGCCCTTCTAGCCACTCGTCCCCATCCCCGTGTGTTGCTTACAAACAAATTATTTTTAAGGGTAAGGTCTGTTTTGGCCTGTTTCTCTGGATTGTACTGAGTTTTAAGTGTGTATTAGGAGTTTATTTTGTATGAATATTCTATTATAATTTAGGGGTTTTTGTAATCACACTAACTTAAGACGTAGATACGTTTAACCTGTCTTTACTTTTTCGGTGTTCAAAACAGAACTAGATGAAAACTAACTTCACAGACAGAATGACAGACTGTTATTGACATTTCAAAAACTTTTTACTTTTTGACTCAGCTCATTATTATACGAAATTATGAATGTTAATTCCCTTAACGATAAAATATTTCACAAAAATATGGAGATGATAAATAAAAAAAATAACTAAATAGAGTACAAAACAAGATTCACAATCTACCTACGTTTTCGCAAAACTGTAAGCACATAAAATATGGCTAATATCATAGTAATGCAAAACCTATGTATGACATTGCTACAAAGAAAACAAACATAATTTAGGGGTTTATCATAAATAAATATAAGGTTTATTTAAATAATCACCTAAATAATAGCATTCCATTTAGTTTATCCGTAAATAAGTGGTGTAGGAGCTTAATTTATTAACACCTCTTTTGAAATAGTTTTACATAAACGGAAAATAACTTATATAGAAATAAAAGTTATTTTTCTGTTTTAGTTAAAACGGTAGATGTAATAAATAATTATTTTAAAGACATACCTAACAGTAGCTTAAATATCAAATGTCATAGCAGATATATTTATAAGAATTTCAGAGAATTTGATTCTCATCGCATTGTGTAGGTATAATATTTCGCTTCGCCCTCCAGGCGTTTAATTTCGCTCCAAGCTTGTTTGAAAAGATAAAATCAGTCGCTATCTTTATGTCCATTTCAGACATATAAAGAAGCGTGTGTAGGTTCTATAATTTCGAGGATTTTCAAATGCTAGCTAGCTAGAATTGAAATAGAAATGGACAAACCGTGTTATTTATAAATAGACTAGACTATGTATAATTTTGTTATCATACTATGTTTTTGTGAAAATAGAAACGTATCACAGTATTTTTTTTAAATAACTTAAAGTAGGTTTTCCATGTATGTATTATCATATTTAATATTCAGTCTATTTTAGTTTATCTACATCCAATTTTATTATGTTCAGTGAAATCTGAAGAATTTGGTAGGTACATAATGTACCTATGTAGGTGTACCTACGAGTAAAATAATATGGCATATAAATAGTTAGAAAATACAATTACTTATACCAAAAACCGGGAGTTAATCCGAGATATTCGCCGGTTGTAGAATACAGATCGATGCCTATCTAAGCAGGTAGATGTTGGTGTCCACCTTCCTAATATGATCCGATAGTCGGTGTTACGGCACACATGGGAAAAAACGGGGTTGGCTATCCTTGGGAAGGGGAATACGAAATGAAAACGGGGCTGCAGCGAAAAAATTGTATAGCTACCAACCAAAAAAACATTTTTCTATTGACCATTGAAAGAGTAAATCGAAAAATCGGTCTATTTTTTGGAAAAAAATACCCTTTGAAAACATTTCTGCGTCTTTGTATTAGACGTTAAAGGTTACTTCTTGGTCGTCTTTTGTTTAGTTTTTTCCGTCCAGAAAAACTGATATCACATGGGTGGTAGGATGTTTTAACTACAGTTAAGTATGTTAGAGATTTTAGTTAGGCTAAAGTCAAAGACGTTCAAGGTTGACAATATTTACGCCAATCTTTATTTAACTATTCAATAATACCTAATATGAAATACCGACAGAACATTTTATAAAATAGTAAACGTTATAATATTGAAGACATAAACGTTTTATTTACTAACACATAATCACATAACATATACGAGCATAAACTAAATAAAAAACATAGTTTTTGTAATCATATAAAATATACTACGTGTTTACAAAAAGTATTTACTATGAACATCACGTTTTCTTTTTAATTAAATACACAGTACAAAGCACGAACAATCAAATATTAATTCAACCACGAAACAGTTGAATCACCTCCAAAAATTACAAAGATTCAAAGCGTTAACACACTGAACATGGAGGTAAGATATTAATTTATTTCATCCGCGAACAAGTATGTGCGTAGAATATATGAATTTTCCCTCATATATGACTAACAAGAAGTATTTCTTTTAAAATTGGAGTCTAAATTGTACTTCGCCTTAATAAATTGGTCGAGAACCTCCAATTTCTGCCTTCAGTGTTGAAAACTTTGTTAGCGTGCCTTTGAAACGCTGAGACAGATATTGTTATGAATTTATATTTTAACATCAAATTATTCGAAATATTTTAGAGAAAATTCTGTCATTCGACGTTGCTTTAAAAATGGAAAAGTGTGGAAACTGAATTGGATTCCGCGTGGTACGTGTGTTGTGTATGAAAGTTAGCATTCAACAGCGGAACATGTGTGTATAGAATAGTCGGACGTAGGTCTGGAGACTGTCTCATTCAAAATATAGCTGGGGAGCGCGAGCCGAATATGAAACATGGTAGCGTCGGAAAATAAACAGTATTCCCCTTAGATTTCTTCAAAAATATTCACTTTTAACACATTTACCTAGATTACACGGAAATTCGATATTACAAAATACTTAAAACCACATTATCGTCAGTGCTAGTTAGTTTATTTGCCATAAAAAGATTTACAAAACATTACAATGTAAGATGCTTATTAGGTAAAGCGGTTTCAGAACACTTAATTAGAAGTAAATTTGCCTTGAATAGACATGTTAAGCTATTCATGCCTGTATTTATATTTATAGCGTTAATATGCCCTTTAAAATCCGCCTCGCAATACAGCGGTATGAAATAAGGCAATGAATATTAAATTAAATGTCATACGTTGCAGACGGTGTTTGTGAAAGGGCAGACGTGTTCGATATTAGCCGTCGTTGGGAACGCCTCACGGCAGCGCTGCATTTGCCTGCCGACGAAACTCAAATGGCAGACGTAGTTCGTATTTTAACTAGTTTAAGGTGGCACTTAAGACATTTCTCCACTATAAACATCGTAACTCCTGAATTGTTTTGGACTTTTTTGTATTCAAACAAATTATTATAGTCAAATTATATTTTTAAACGCTGCGGCTTCGTGAGTAAATTCTTTGAATAAAAATTACTACGGCGTAGTATGCGGTTAAAATATTTAAATTATATTATAATAAATATTGTCCGTGTTTCCAGTCGTAATAAAATGGCAGAATTATCTGTTTACAGAGACTCTGACAAACGCTAGTTTAAAATACTGGAATTGTTTACAAAAAAAATGGAACGTTAAGACAAGTTTGAACGCCTACGTCGAGGTTTTATATAAGTTCGTGGGTTGATATCATGTGAATTATGTGCTCACAATTTACATAATAGACCATAGTCATGTAGACATGTATGTATGTAATGTACAATGTACATTAGGACATCAAATTTATAGGTATCCATTAAATTGGATCTAGGAAAATTCTAATGGTTTTAAGTCCAGACTGGTAAAGATATTCACTAAGAATGTTTTGAAAGAAAATTGCGAACTGAATACGTGCCGTTAAACATTATGCAATTTCCAATGCA
This sequence comes from Spodoptera frugiperda, assembly GCF_023101765.2. Taxonomy (NCBI): domain Eukaryota; kingdom Metazoa; phylum Arthropoda; class Insecta; order Lepidoptera; family Noctuidae; genus Spodoptera; species Spodoptera frugiperda. Next base: position 8,388,592 of record NC_064241.1, on the reverse strand, counting down.
ATATTAAGCTGAAAAATCGTTAACTATCGTGGAAAGTAATGTTTTTCTTTTTGTAAAAACATAAATTCCTTCAATGAAATAGTATTGTTGTAGTACTACTACACTTCATATCTTGAATGTAAGATCTCATAATACCTACGTAATTGTGGGTCCCCCAGCGTGGTTATAACACCGAATTTTTATTCTTTCGCCTTATAATTGTGATTGGGGCATATTACGCTGTTCATTAGTATCGGTCTGTTACCTTCTTAGTATACTATTAGTAATAAATGCATGTTGTTATTATTCGTGTACCTAATAAATATTTTGAAAGTGTTTCTTACCACTCGGGCGTAGGGACTGATTTAAAAATTTTCTCACGACTTGATTTGCAGATTTAGTGATTAATAATATGATAGCAGATAGTGATTTAGTGATTGTATTTAAATGTGATACGTATTTAAATAAAAAATTGCTAAAAATCGTTTTAATAATTTATAACTAGTTAGAAAATTGTCATTTATTTTCTATTATCATTTTGTTATTTTATAATTCTCAAAAATGTAAATTATATTCATAAAATAAATAAGAGTGCCTACTTTCTGGTAAAATCTTTTTTGTAGACAGTACAGTACCTCCTCTGTGATGGGCGGTACAGATAACAACTATCAACACAAATTGTAACCCCTTGTTCCATTCGCAAAATTGGGTGCATTTCTCTGCGATATTTTAATACGACACCATTGTAAACAGACAGCCCCATTGTGTTAGCATGTGCTCTAAAATTTTGCTTCAAGCCTGTAAAATGAAGCGAAAATAACCTCGTTACCAAAACACGAATGAAAATGGAAACACCTTATAATTTCCACGAAGTTTTATCTCGAAAATAAAGAAAGAAAATGCCATTTACATAACTTTATTGTAAGTAAAAACGATAAAATGTCATCTGGAAAACGAAGATTCAGTGTCAAATAAACATTAATGTCCAAATAGCCCACAAAGGTCGTAAAACTTACACATGGCACAGAATATGAACCGATTGACGAATTATAAATACACAGCTGACAAAGTCAAGGCTCGTAGGCTCAGTAGTATCAGCATCGAGGGAGGCGATGAACATATCACCTTCTACAGCGATAAAAATTAAACTTTACAACCAATAAAATAAAGTTTAATTTACGATGTGATTTTGTTACAGTTAAGTTTTTTGTAAGTGGACGTGTTAGTAAGTAGCCAGTCCGTAGCACGGGCTGATGACAGCGAGACCACAACAATCGGTACGAAGAATAATCGCTACACGTTTTATAGGTCGTAATTGTTGTCATAAAATGGTAACAAAAGTTGTTTTTACGTTCGGCACGAGAGGCGTGTTTATCATCTCGTAGTAACTATACGGAATTATTCAATGATTATGGTGGGAAACCAAGACTTTATAGCATTTTAATTGTTTTACTCGATTTTTAGGTGTTTCTCGTGCGATCACTTGGTCGAATTGCGAAACTTTATCTGTGTATAGTATATTTTTTCTTCGTTTATGCTAATACAATGATATAAAGATCCCGCAGATGACCATTTTTACATTGAACAGTACAAAACGTTCCATATACTCACGTAGTAGCCGTATATGGTAGGTAGGCAACCAAATTATGTTATTGAAGAAAATTAACCAATGCATATTAATTTTACTCACCATATATGTACAGCAGTACATATAGGTAGACGAAATAATACCCAGAACGGATGGAGAGAATATATTAAAATATTTAATTAGGGTTCGAGCGAAACTGGCTTCGCGGGATGTCCCATCTGTTGGGGGATTTAACAATGCAGCATTTCTTTGAAGGAATCGCGGCTCGCATAAAATTCATTCTAATCAAAATTCAAATATTGTGTGTTCCGCGTACTTCTCGACTACGATTACTATGAGTATAAAGTTTAATAATGAATTTGAATCGAGCGTGACTTCGAAAGATAATGCTCGTACGTGCAGGGAACGACCGCGACGGGCGTTGCTTATGTAGGCAACGAGCTCCATGTTTATTTAGTAACACATGGTAAGGGATATTTTCCGATTTGTAGGCGTAGTTCGACGTCCGTCCTCGGGCGCCAACTGACTCACCGACTACGGCCGATTGTTCGACACTAAATGTCGATGGAATCGGTAACTCAAGCATTTTACGGCCGACTTAAATAATATATGGGGCGTTGCGTAATTTTCCTTTAGTTTCGCCTTATGCGAATGTTAGTGCAAATATTGGCTTTGGGCGTGGCCTCGAGCGCGATATTCAATACGTTATAGTTGCCTACATCCGTAAATAAGACTAGCGCTAAAGGCAGGCGCCACCGACGTTAACGTTCGTTCTCATTAAACGAGTGTTGTACGACACTGAACGTAAATATTTTTGCTCGTTAATCCGAAGATTGCTCGGACGCGATTTGGCATTTTTTTACACTATAAACAATTCCCGCCGCTCGTTAACAAGAAAGATGAGCTCTAACACTTCAGTTTATGGACAGTAAAGTCGTCGGCACGCGTGTGTTTGCACGACATTTGCTACTTGATAAATTCAGTTTAACAGTAGTTAAGCTAAACGGAAGAAAGTTGTTGATCGTGATGGCCCAGTCCTAGAAATACATAAATTGTCTTCTTGAGCAGGTGTTGGTAAAAAATGCAGAGCTAGCATGTACGTGTTTTTGTAGCTTTTTCCTACATAGTTAATTATTTATGTAAAATAGCTACGAAATAGCTATTTATGAATATATAAAAAGTATCTTAGATTAGGTCTGTTTTGGTGCTGTTTCAAAAATATATTAGATAACCTAAATATTTGTGAAATGTATTAGGAGCGGGTATTGTCTGAATTCCGATCGATCATGTAAAATACGCGAGGTTAAAGACCGTTTGGGAGCACGTACTCGTGTGGAGCGAGGCTGAGTGTAACAATCCTATCGATGCATTCGTGTCAGTGACCGGGATGGAGCGCGGCGTTTTAATACATTTTCATTTGTCATATTTCACTAAAACCATTCCCTAAACGAAGGCAAAAATCCACAAGCAATGGTTATTTTTTAATTACAGCCTCTTTAATTTATTCGGAAGGATTTTATTTCATATCTACGCTTCGCAATCTTATTTCGGGTCTAATTTCATTAGAATCGGCCTGACAGTTACGACCATCGGGAGCGTTAATTGTAGGCGCAGTTATTTTTCATTAAAATCTCCTTAAACTGAAATGGAATCGTTCCTGTTGATAAAAGTTTACAAACACGTCTAAAGGATGACGCGAAGTCGGTTTTAATCGAGTGTGTTATAAGTTGAATAAGATATTATACACAAGTTCCATTAAAATTACAAAATCGATTCTCAACGATTATTATCAGATTCACTCTTCTAGAGTATATCCAAAACTTCTCATATTAACGCAGCGAATCGAGTTTTTTATCGAATATAATATCCGTGTGTGTATCGAATGTATCGAGAACTAACATCGGAGCGGCGAGCAGGTAGGGAGTCAGATAGCTTGGTTTATAAATAGGTAAAGAGCGTAAATAGAAGCGGTTGTATCGGCTTTGAGCCGCTACCAATCGATACGTGATATCGTTGCGATATTACGTCATAAATCCCGTCATAACCCACCCAAAAAGATACCTTAACCAAGAAAAACTAAGGCACATTTTTCGTTGAAGATTTTCCCCGTATCTGCTCTGTACCTACACACGTTGTAGACGGAAACACACACGCGGCTATAGAAATGTGTGTGTATGGATAGTTAAAAGTTAAATACCAACATGTTTTCATGTTGTTGGATCTTTTCTTAATCAAACTAATGGAAATTGCCAGGTTTAAAAGTCAGTATGTAATTTCTTTAGTTATAGTGCATTTTTATTGGGTTTGATGAGAGATGAATGTAGTTTCGTTCGGTTAAAAATTAACTGCTAATGTATGTATTTGATAGAGCATTCATAAACAGTATGATAATAATATAAAGCTTCTGGTTTATTAAATTAAAAAGTGTAGAAATTGGGCAGGTGTTATTAAGACGAGCGAAATAAGACATTTGCTTCGAACGTCCTTAAATATTTGGACAGAAGTTTCTCAATGAAATTTCGGGAACGATTCACAGCTGTCAGGAGCTAGGTCCCTCGTAATGACGTCATAAATGACACAGGCTAAATCTTATCCCGTTATATCTGTTTGATATGTTCGGCTGTAGGACCGAGCAATATGTTGGCGATATTTACTCTCCCTCTTTGTATTACCTACTGAATGTTTGCTCGCCGAGGCGTGGGGCGGTTGATAGGTCTAACCGACGTAGTTCCGGACAAATATACCTACTTTACCTTACAGGTAAGCCTTACCAACTCATTTTCCTTGAAGCAACTGGACGGAAAATATTAGGCTTATCTCGCGTTTTCATGTAATTTGAGCTTTGTAATGGAATTTGTTTAGCTTTGTTAATTAAAAACAAAATGTAGGAACGAATTTAGTGGCTATTATGCCTTGGAATTAGGTTTTAGGTGTTGGTATTGTTTAGGTAGATATCTACTTATATACCTTCTTAATACTTGGATATATTTTTTGTTACTTACAGATCTATCGTTATATAGGTACCTGTAGTCAACATAATTCGTTAACAATACAAAAATGTCTAGTCAAATCTATTGTTTCTTCGAGTATAATAACCGTACTGAAGAAATGAAATACCTAGTTTTCATAACGATAGTTTTAAAAGTATTTCCACTGCGTATATTTTAGTTACGTATTCAGTAGAGATAGCATTGCCTTGAATCCGGGGTCGAAACGACCGAACTTTTCAACAAACGGGTACCGTCTCTTAAATAAAATCTTAAAACTTTTATCTTTTACTTTGATAACGCACCTATTTCGAGACGGAACTTGTATTACGTTCGCCGTTCCACGATGCTTTTGTGAGAAAAATGTAAAAACATTCCAGATTCGATATCGAAGTTTGTCTTTTCAATATAAAACTGGTAGCCTAAATACTTTTTTCTTTCTATAATAAAATTAGTTTCAAATCGCTGGAATAGTCTATTGGTAGTTAAACTTGGGTGTGATTTTATTATCGCAATTATGTTTTTATTTTGCATAAAGATTGCATTATATATGACATACCTAGATAAAGTTTTGAATTGCCGCACTAAAATACAATGACTCTAAACAGAAGATAATTAAATAAACTATCTAACACTTAAAATATCGTAATAACCGCCACGCGCCAATATTTTTGTTTGATCATTTTTGGGAACGACTTTACGATTTTTTTATACCTGAGCTAAAAGTTTCCACTAAAATAATAATTAACTAAACGACGGTATCCAATGTAGATACCAATTTGATTCGATATCGTGTTGAAAAAATGTGCACGGACCTTACAATTCTTTTACGATCGAATTTTATAGCATTTTTATGTTTTTCCAATTGCTTTCGGTTGACAATCCGATCCGTGTAAATTCTAGCAAAATACGTATGTGAAGAATCCAAAACTATTAAAATGCTAATTCGAAGTTTAATTTCCTATATTACTTATAATGTATATTAATGATGAGTGTAGGATGGACCACAAGATACTCGTACATCGTGACTACGGTTAATCCGTTCATAAACATTGGTTTATACGATCGATAAATAGTATATTCAAGATCGATAAGCGTATTATTTAAATTTTCATCAAAATAAATTAACAGTGAGAATTATGGTAGGAAGATTGCTAAAGCCAACAAATGAAATTCCCAATCGAATGGTCTATAAGACTTGTTTAAGTTTAGTTCGTACCTACTTGAAAGCCGGGCGAAGATTCCAAAGTAAACACTAGATTCAGATTTGTATTCATAAATAAAGCTACATCCATGATAATCACAAGGAAATCAATAATAATGATAAAGAAAATATAAACGTTTCCTTATTGAAGATTACGGCAACAAAAATGTAGATTAAGCTCACGGGATTTAGGTATTCAACGAACAATGTCCCGAGAAAGGGACGCGTTTAGGCGAAATTAAATCATTAGAAACATCTGCGTTCCTGAAGCTAAGTGCCCAAACGATGCCAATAGGTACGCACGGATTACATCACCCGCCCTCTCCTTCAACTCAACTTTATAATTCTTTCGGCTTACGTACATGGATTATATTTCTAATATTTACCTGCCAAACGCACCAATATTTCATGTAAATCCAATCCTCCATACTGATTAAACTCTCGAGGGGGCTAATTCATTACGGACATGCATAATCGAAAGATTAGTTACACGTGTCGACGTTGATTTTGCTTAATATTTATTACACCCCAAATTTTTCCCGACCAAGGAGATTTTTCTTAAAAATATTTATCTAATATACACAATCAGTGCCGCCTCATCACTTATGAAAAATCGTTTCTCTTCTGAGAGTCCTCTATAAAAAGCTCATTCCAAATTAAAATTAAGGTCTAGCGTAACTAAAGAAAAGAATCTTATATTTCGTCAAAACATTGCAATCTGAAATACGCTTTAACGCAATGTGTTTGGGTAAAGTTTCGAACGTACGCAGCTGTATTTACGACCTATTTTCAAACGGTGGTTGTCAAAATAACTGGTTGTTTTTCAAGATCCATTTGTGTGGTGCCCCACACTAGCGCTGAATTATTGATGTTCAAAGAACAACAAAACATGTCGATATTTTAGTCGCTTTAGATAAAGTGTTAATAGTAATACAAGCCGCAGAGATCGGGCATTTACAACGTAATACTATGATTAAGTTTATAAGGACCAAATGCGCTCATTATAGAAACACCTCACATTATACATAAGGTTATTGTTATAATGATGTATTACGCACATAATTGCACTTGTAGATATATTTTTAAATAATGGCTAGACAGTTCACGGCCGTGTTATCGTTAAATCCGTAGGAAAATCACTAAAACTTGATACAAAAATTAAAAGTAGAAAAAAGATAAGATATATAGTTGTCTAATTAGATAAATATTATATTTAATACGCTTTATCTGTAGATCGTACGGTCGGCAGCGTACGGACGGCTGTGTATGTATCGCGGAGGGTTCATTACGGCATTAGTTTACTGGTCAAAGTATATAACACACCTCCGTCGAGCGAGTCCATTAACATCAAGCGTTATTAAGGCCGTATCTCGGACCCAAGCCACTCCGATAGCCCCACGTTCCATTAAAAGAAACCATAAAATTACATTATTATGTGTTAATAATTTCAAGTGAAAGAACGCCTTTTCAAGTATTCTTCGTGACAAATTAAATATTCATATCCATTCTATATTGTAAATCTTTAACACATGTCGTACGATTAAAGATTTAGTATTGGGGTATCGAAATGCAAAATTGAGTTTCGCCTTATCGAGTGTGAAAATACTTCGTCAGTAGCTTAATCTTGAGTTCGCGTGCTGTCCATTTCGTCATACTACGCTTGGGAAATAAAAAGCGGTTTCACGGTTTATTTTTTTAAAGTTTTTCGAAACGATTCTTATAATCGGATCATATATTGACTTGAGTCTTCTTTAATTCCTTAACGATCTTAATTTCGATTGTAAAATGTTTTGTAAAACCTTTTAGGTATGTATTGAAAAGTCGCGGTACGGAGGTCACGTTTCATCATGTAGTTTTTTATGTACACCTTTCGAATTGGGGTGCAGCTACATATAAGTAGTTATAGCATATTCCCGATAGTTTCTCGGTTCAGATAAAAAATATGTATCCCGAGGCGGAAGGCCGATGTAATTTTAGTCGGCGTATCTACCTGTAAAAGCCGAAAGGCGTTTACTTGGGATGTCTCATAAAATTAGTATCTAACTACCTCGCGTATTATCAGACCTGTTCTCAAGAAAACTGAACTCACAAGCAGTGCGTAGGTATTTTAGCAGATTAAGATTACATTTGACACGTTATCAATGTAGGTAAAAATACTCTGAATATAAATAAACCACTTCTTTTTTTCGTAAAATATTGTCGTGATAATTTCTGTAGCGGCTCATTACTGCAGCGGCTCTCCCTATCGGATTATTTTAATTTAAACATTTTCTGCTCAAATTATAATATTAAGCGTTTTAAATAAGCTATCTGTGCTGTGAAGGCAGTAACTTAATTTTTGTTTTTAATCTGCCCCGTGGGGCAAAAACCTCATTTAAGCACAACGTATTTTGTTTGATTTAAAATGACCAGTTTATTAGAAGAAAATAATTTGAGAATCGTAGCGATCTATTTCAGAAACGAATACGAAAACAAATATATTACACAAACACGCATTAATCTTGAATGTTTTGGCGAATTCTGAACACTACTTTATGATACTTGCCTAGTTATTTTCGAAACGAGACCGTTTCTTTAGCATAGAATATAATAATGGGCCATAAACTATGCATTGCCAAACTATACATGCTTTAGTGAAAGTATACATCGGAGATAAAAGTGATTTTAAAAGACCATCAGCATACATTAGCATTATCGACGACTCATTCAGAAGCATAGCATTTAATCTAATTAAGTAATTGGTGGCTACCGGTGTGTTCTTGACGCTCACTGCAGGTAACGGGACGTGTAGGTTACATTAAAGATAATATCGCGTCTGCGGAATCGATACACATTGCTCCCTGACCAACCCTGGGCGGCGGCACGTAAGTTATGCCGGCGAGGCCAATGTTTGTCCGCCAATCAAGTGTCGTATTTTACTGCCACAAGCCGACACTAACTTACCACAACGGGCACTGCCTCTCGCTTAATGAGACAACATCGTTTTAGTGTCAAACATTACGCGGCACAAGAATAAAGGTACAATATAAAAGTGTAATGGAGTATTAATGGGGGATATAAATTGTAGGATTGGGTTCACTATGATTTATGGTTTTTGTTGTAGAAACCGATGTCGATATTATTGTTAGTAGTTTTTTTGCCCAGTTCATATTTTTATCTCGTGCCTATATACAACTGAAAACAGATTTATAGATATTTTTACACATAGTATTATCATCACAAGCGTGGCTAGATAACCTCAAAGTATTTTAATGTGCCTATAATACGTATAATAAAAAATAAACCCAAAAAGACTCTACATCTCCCATTCGTGTACCGCGTTATCATGTAATAAATAGAATCTATATCACATTACGCGCAGTAGGTATTATTGTCTTAAATCAATTGAAACATTTCAATGTTATTAAACCGATAATTTGAACGGCGCCTGACAATAACCAATTACACTGTTGATGTCATAAATATAAGTATGTACTAGAGAAACGTCATAACATTCAGTTAGATTGGATTACCAACGATTTCTCTTAACTTGTTTAGAAAATAAATATCCAATAACACACAATGTTTGTTATGGCATAAATATAAATTCAATGTTCGTTTGTAGACATTTGTGCCTACTTGTACACATCTACGTCCGATCAATAGCTTATAAATAGTCTTTTCTAATAAGAGAAACCATTAGACTACTGTGATAATAGCTCATTCTGCAGGAATCTGCTTAATACTTCCCATTCCGTGGTAATGAGTTCAGAAGTTTCTTTTGTTAGCGACTCGAGTATCACAAGTCAGGGTTGTTCCTGATACGGATGTAAGCACAAAGGCACAAGGTCTTCTCAATATGTATTGCCCATAACAACAGCCCTACGAGTCTTATACAGGCACAACAAACTATAAATTCGATATAATGTCATCGACTAAGTAAAATACACCTACAATGTCTTGTTCTTGTACAAAAAGAACAATGTTAAAAACGTGTCTTGTTATCGGTATAAAAATATAAAAAGTCTCAAGAATTTTCAGTAAAGGAAATAAATGCATAGAAAAATTCTTTCTTGTTATAGGAAAGGTGGGTGAGGGCGGGTACGTCGCGTCTCCTACATATTTTATTGACTCGACTGGATCACATGCGATGACGCTACGAGATAGATCCGACGATAGATTGTCTATTAGATAATGTACTTTGTTTTATAATGTAAGTAGTTGATTTTTAGATTATTATTATATAGAAATTCTACAATTTACAGTCTTTATAGGCTTAAAAGTGTAGAATTATGCCGTCGCTTTATTTGCCTTAGCCAAATAGATTATTTTAGATGTATTAAAATGTTTTATTTACTTTTATTCTAGGTATTTGTGTTTACAACTAGTTACAGATTAGTATTCTTATTACAAATAATAAGTAGCAGTTGTTAATGGAGAATTATTTTAGAAAAACTGAACTACCTTTATTATTTTAGCCGTGAAAACTGTTTGCAGAGTTTTTGTTAAATTAAAATACCGCCCGTAGGTATTGATGTAATGATTATTTCAACACGTATTAAAAATAAAGGTCAACACTCACTGTAAAAACCTTAACTTATGAAGTTATTGTGCGTCATTCTACAGACTGAAAATAAAGAAAATTGACGATTGAAATTCTACAAAAACAGAATTATAATGTCATCAACCGACCTTTATTTAGTCAGTATATAAATTATTTTGACCAAAAATAAGTCAAAAGACAACTAACCACATATCTGTCAAGCATCAACACGAAAAACCGAAACCTTACGTCCACAAACTTCAAAGGAAACACAACTAAAATGGGCTATCAATCATTTTATGACATCATACATCAATCAGTGGGAAATAAAACACGACGTAAAGATTGATAAATATCTTGTGACACATCCGTCGTTCGCTTCTCGTGTGCCACGCACTTACTTTATGTGGTATCAGTCCGTGCGGTATTCCCTAACTGCACTTCAGCTTCTGAACCGAGGCGACGTACACACCTACATACCTCTACGTTAAAGTATAAAAGTACACAAGTACGTACATATAGCACGCACCTACTCGTATTCACAACACGTAACTTATGTTTTAGAAGATTTTTTCTCTCGTATTTTTATTTGTCGGTGTTAGATGATAAGTTGTTGGTTTAAAATTTTCGGTTTTAAGATTTGATACGTATCGGTAACATAAGTTTATCTATTGTCGAAGGAGAAAGTAAGATAGGTTCCACATCATATTCGAAAACAATTCTTTAGTTTTGTTATTGTGTTTAAAAATAATTTGATGAACTTTTAGGTAATTAGACTTAGGTGCTTCTGAATAATTATACCATACTGTTCATTATGTGTCTTAAATTAGTTACAGTTACAATATAACAGATAGAAGCCTACCTACCTACTTAGCCTATATTATCTAGAGTCTAGAAGTAACTTAGTACCAAAACTACTCCAATTTTAGGCTACAAAAAGACGTGACTACAACCTAGGCATACAGATAAGAACTGCCTAACTACATCAAAACTTTCCGTCTCAAATTCTCAAAGATGAAACTCAGCCGTACCTACCTATACCTACACTAGTTTTCGTAGATATATCCTTTTGATTCCTCAAATTGGGTTGCCACCTATGGGAATTTGATGAGGTTCGTCGGAGGTTTGTGTGGTCAAGATCTACGCTGATAAGACCCTCATTTAAGTTGGGTAAACAGTTGATACGGGTTTAGATACATACCTACAGTGTCTACCCAGCTTTATGTAGGTACGTAGAATTGTACGTAGGCATTTTTATTGTATGTTACCTACCTATTTTAAATGCTCTTTGTCTAATTCTGATTTTAAATCTGAAACTAGCAGTTTAGAGGATAAATGAGGTATTTAATTATTTATATCATCTCTTTTTTTTTAACTTATCCAAACATGTTACATGCTCTTTACATTTCTAGTTGCAGTTTATCATGTTCTAAGATATCCAATACTTGGTTAAAACTAAGCCTAGATACAGATCAGATTTCTTAATTTTATTCATCCTATTAAAGGAATCAGTATAAATAATTCATCTTATTATAGTAAATGTACATTTACTTACATACAGTACTTGTTCGTTTTGAAATAAGCACAGAAAATGCTTATTTACATAGATTACACATATTGGATCTAGTTTCTCCCGTCGAAGATCCGAGTGTTGTCAAATATTTTAAAAGTAAAGCCATAATATCTGTTTTTTATATAGCTGAAATGCTTGTTTAATACCTGAGATAAGGTGCAAATAAAATAAGAAATTTAATGAAACTTTGCACGTGTTTGCGCTTCAGAATAAAATAATCCATTTAATTAGGGTGGCGTAGGTATAATTTTCTTTTTACGGCTTAATGTTGGATTTATCAAGTAATTTGAGGAATAATTAAAAGACTAAGATATGTATAGTTGTACGTGTGTGCCGAGGTCAAATAACACTGTATCTGTAAAGTTGTAACTTTATTGACATTGTCATTGCTACGTTTTTTAGAAAACGATAATTGTTTGTTATAAATTACGCCCACAAACGATTCAATTAAGACTTAATTATTGCATATAATCGGTGAATAATAACATAAACAACACTGCTATGTGTATTTCTGTATCTTTATTGGGCTATTGTAGAAACAATACCCTTTAAAGGTACTTAGTATGCGTTTATGATAACACAATGTAATGTGAGGCAATTATTTTCCAATATAAATCAATTGTTAGTTCAATTAAAGATACGCTCGTAACAATATTGTATATGTATAACATAATGTACTTATGTTAATAATGAATGTTTTTCTCTATTTTAGATTTGGTACAAAATTTGTTTATTGTAATACCTACCTACTGTTTATCTACGAATCTAAAATATAGATGCAACTTTCTCAATAAAAGCCAATTTTTTTTCTAATTACAAAACTTTTTATTTTGTTTCCAGGAAGACACATTGGAACGCACACAGCCTGCACAGAGCCTGCTAAGCCAGTTTCAAGCCGCATTACAATAAATTATCTTTTATTTCACTGCAAATGTACCAATCCACAATATTTTCATAATTTTATAGTAGACTTGAGACCATGCCAACTCATAGTTATCTTGCTCCTAAAACACAGCCGCTATCGAGCCTCATAAAATTATGTAGAGTGGGCGAAGAGTCGCCACGCGTCCCTAATTTCGTGGGACATCGAAATTTTGTCGCATCGTCGCTGTGGGAACATCGATAGCCGCTTCTACTTAAAATGTTCGAAGCCTGGAATTATGTTACAAAATTAGATATTATAAAAGAAGAACATTTTGTTCAGTATTTTAATATGTAGTTGTAATAAAAAGACGCTTAGGCTACCAATCGCGTATTTCCAGTGCAACTAATTTTATGTAAATATATGTAAGGAAACAAGGAGCCATAACCATTGCATCGTTTCCTGTGTCTGGTCATTAACCACTAATATTCAAGGAATTCAATCCTTATAAATTTTGTAACTAAATTGCTTACAACTGTATTTAAAGAGTAGAAATAAAAGCAATCGGGAATTAAAAGTGTTTTAGCGGAGATTTGTACCTACCTTATATTTTATCTTAATTTTCGGGGACTTGTCTCAATTTTGTATCTTAGTTGGCATTACTACAAAGTAAGGTTTAACATTTGGAGTTCGCACGGCGTAATTACTTGGGTAGGCACAATTAAAACACTATTAGTACACATCTAGTTAACTTTGATGTACACTTAAAATATTTTTTTTTAATGTAAATTGTGCTTTTTGGTGTAACAGCCTGTAGTTTGCATATTTAAGATGAAGGAAATTGTTTCTGTGTTTAATAAAATTTTGTCTTTCCGGTTGTTTTATTATTTTTGGTTCATCGTCTTCCTACTGAGTATGCAATAACAATACAATGAAGAAACAATAATTTTCTACAAGATATTAATAAGATAAAGGTTGAATACTTATATTGTAGCATTTTATTTAATTCAAGAAGTTGAATAATAATTCGAACGACGATTCAAGGCAGGTGCGTTTCACAAACGCATTAAAAGTGCCTTCGTGAGGTAGGCAATACAAAAGTAAGCACATATAGGGTGTCAAAACACTGCGATAAAGTAACTAAGTAATAGTTAAGCAACTACATAGGTACACGATAATAAGTAGATCAGATCCTATATACAAACTTATTTACTGTTTCAATGGTAGAGCAATATTCGAAACTCGACAAAATCGGAGTTTAAATTGTTCGTTTTACGATTATTGCGTACTTCGATGGTAGGTATCTTTTGAATACAAATTTGCGACTTTGGGAAATACACGCGAGCCACGATATGATTGTTGTACAAAGGAGAGGCGACCTTAAACTTTGGAGAATAGAGTATAGTTTCAGTTGTTAGCATCAAAATTAAAACACACTTATTACATACATAGGGCCGAGTTTACACGATAGTATAGTCAGTAATATTTTAAGAGCAATATTGACAATTTCAGTTGATGTTGTGCATAGTGCTTACATCGGTGGGTTTATGTCCATAGATAGAAAACATCCCGTGTCAGACCGTCCGTCCGTGATAAGCCGCAACATTTTGTTATTGTTTACATGACAAGGAAAAAAATTGTGGAACAGAAACGACAGATTTACAGCTACGTTCGTCTGTAGGGGAATTTTAAGGAAATTTTGTTACAAAACTTTTGATTAGATTGTATAAAATTTCTAGATTAGGAAGGCTGAAGAGTCGAGGGAACTTCTTTAATTTTTGGATGTAGGGCAAAATTTACGTTTCGAGATAATAAATTTGAATTAAAGTATGAATTATTTTCTGGAAGGTATTGTTTTCTCGAAGTAACAAATTTTTCTTTGTTTAGATATTTATTGTAGTTTAACACTGTTTTACTATGTATAATATTACTTTATCCAGTAGATAACTTACTTTAAAGATAAGTTGTCAGCAGCTTGTCATAACCTTGTCGACCTAAGTTAAAGTTGTATGTTTAAGTATCTTATTACATAGACTAGTTAAACATAAACCTGAATAAACTAAGTAAAATCAAATTCTGTATTAAGTATTGACAATATAAAGTTACTTAGCCTATCTATATAAAATTTTCATAAATATTTCAAAACAATACTAAAGTAAGAAATATGACTTAGAATTATGAATACTATCTCCTTGAAACAAAGCTAACCTAGTTTCTTAGAGTGTAGTGAATCGCTCATCGATAACAATAAAAGGAATAATTTATTGCTTTTGTTTTCAAGTCTAGAAAGTGCGGGGTCTACGGCCGGATTGAGTAAATATTTTTGAGGTTTAGAAATAGATACATGTATAATTTATTCTATGTAGGCATATAATAATATGTAATACGTATGAGGCTTGGAATATATACGGTATATATCAAAAATAACATAGAGTCTCATATATGTATAATGCTGGTGATAGCAAATTATAATACCTAGGTATGTATTGAACAGATATATTTTTCACACAGGTACTTATTATTATTTACTATTATAATATACAGGTATAGGTCCTGAAATTTTGAACTGCAACCAGCTTGCTGCGTGGACATTATTGCAAACACTGTTATATATTAAGTATACGAGTATACTTAAAATGATGATGATGTAATAGGTAAGTAAGGCTACTATAATACACTGCTACAAATTCCATAACAAAATGTAGAGCATAGTAATGTTATATTGTACTACTATAAAACTCACTCAGGAAGTAAGTATTTAAAACAAAATAATGTTCGGATTCCACCGAAACCATCTGTAACACATTTTTAATAGATACCTAGGCAATAGGCAATAAAATAATAGTACCATGAACTTGATTTTTTATACCTACAGTAATAGCTCCGCTCAATAGCATGAGGCCCATACAATGTTGCTATAAGCAATCGATTTCGTCATTCGAGATGTAAAAAATCGATTTACCGGACTAGAAGCGAGTATAATCGGATATAGAATCGTTTTTATTACCGATTGACTACCATATTGATGATTGTGTATTGATTTTTATTTTTTGAGTTGCTATACTAAATATGGTAAGTACCTACATAACTATGAGAGGATTATGAATAGACTACGATGCCTGTGGGATGCGTTCATAAATTTCAAATACTTTTTATTACAAAAAAAAAAAAACACTTGGACACTAGGTCTACTACTACCATAGGTACCTACATTCATTTTACTAATATTATACGTAAATGCAAAAGTTTCTGAGTTTATGTGTTTGCAAGTATGTTTGTTACTCAATCACGTCAAATTGGCTAAAGGGATCAGAATGAAATTTGGAACAGGGGTAGATTATGGTCTGGAATAACACACAGGATACTTTTAAGCCGCTGGTTGAAGTTATTCGCTAATATAAACTATATATCTTTACGTATTAGTTATTCAATTTCAAGGTAAAAAAGAACAAAATATGAAAAGATAAAATTACTAAGAATAGCATTATACACAAAGCAAAAAATTGAATGCTAAGGCTATTCACATACCTAAACAATTAGTTAAGTTAGATGTCTACTTTTTTAATGCTTTTTGGATGATATTCATTTGACGATTAGTACCTGGGCACTTAAGTGAGTAAATTATAAGATGATATTAAAGTTCAAGACAATTAAAAAATACTTGCAAGTCTTAACAATATACCTAGGTAGGGAATAAATTAATTTAGTTCTAAGGCTACTCGTTAAAAAAATATTAACTTTGTTTTTTTTTTGCTGTATTAGGTATTTTGTATTCTAGGTTAATAACTTTAAAAGTTAGAACACAATGGCACAAAATGGCCCTAGGTAGGTATATACTTACCTACTTAAGGATCTTACTGAATGTTAAAAAATAATAAAAATAATGTTCTTCTAATTGTGTAAGTAGGTGTATGTTAACCTAGGTAAGTGTAAAAACATGGTACGGTACTTTAATTAATCACCTAACTAAAGACAAATTTTTTTCGTTTAGAAAGATTATTGTTTTAATCTTTTCTAGCTAGAGAATTAAACAATTGGAAAGAAACAACTGATTTGGTAAATACTCTTTTAAGTAAAATAGGTACAACAGTAAGTTTTTATACGCCCTAAAACCCGATGTGAACAAAACGAACTTTTGAACATAACCATGTTTAATTTCAAGGTTAAATCACCTATTAACTGGTTTACAATAAATATATTTTTTTAGTATCGCTTATAATTTATATAAATTGGTACCTAATAATTATATCTGTTGCTTGGTAGATGTTATTTATTACACTTTATGTGTTGTCTAAATTAAGTTCTTAATAAATGTTAACATTCTGAATTTACTTATATTGAACAGTATTTTATTGGTAAAGATCTACCTATAAATTAAAAATATAAAAAAATATTTTCAAAAGTCTAAGACACTTCGATTAAGTTATACAATACATCTTTAATATTATAGTCTATTGTTATTTTTTTCGTATTTATGAAAAAATATTAATTTTATAGGTAGAAATCTGGGTCTAATCTCATGAAATATTGATAGATGACTTGGTTTGCTAATACTTATAATTGCTCTATAATATTATTTAGTCTATACATATAAGTATATATTTAAGTTCATGTCTAATTGTTTATTTATAAACTTTAAATACAATAAATATAATTATGGCTTTCTACAACAAAATAATACAAATTCTAATAAAAAGTCTATAAAAATAATATAATATTACATTTTTGTTATTATTTTAGGGGTAGATTTAGACACATGAACACCTTTAATACTACTAAGCTTATTTTTAACCATCTTTACATCAGGAAATATTAATCACGTCGTTTTTATTAATACTATGTAACATACAAGGTAATTGAATGATGACAACATAGATTTATTAACAGCATTCGTATTTTTATTAATGAGTATAAAAACTTTTCAATTTGTTAACAAATTAGTAATCCTACGCCTACACTGCTTAGGTAATTTATGTTTTGTGTTATATGAATACATGTCATTTCCTTAAAACTGCTATAAATCACATAATATTTATTACTTATTAATCAAGTTTTCTTGTACCTAGATCTTAGGATAAATAAATTTGCATACACCGTAAAACATATTAGATTTATTCATAGTGTAGACAGACCTGTCTGTACTTAAAAGCTGTGTTTACTGGTTGATTAATAGTTTAAGCACTCACTTATACAAAGATTTGCAATAAGAATTTAATTTGTTAGACGATTTAGTCACAGCCACCAATATTGTTTTGTAATAATTCTGAAATAGCTGTAAAAAGTTTCTGTTTCCATCGCTTTGAACTCAAAAATAGTATCTATAAATATTTCAAAGGTTTTTAAGTATTATTACAAAGAAACCTCCTGATATAGGTACCTAGATATGAACCTAATTCATACAAGGGACACTCAAAAGGATTTACCTTAATGCTGTTAAAAATAGAATTTTGGAATTGTATGAAGTGACCTGCTATCGAATTTGGATTCCATTACAATCCCATTACCAACAGCTGACTCTCATAAGATTACACGAAACTTGCGCCATCTATTGTGCAAGAGATGAACTACGTAACAACCAACGCCATCTACACGAAACGTGAGACAACGCAATCGCTCACCACTACAGTTACATGTTTCCCGTCACGTTCACTCGCATACGTAATGATAGAGATAAGAATACCTCCCAAGATGTCTTCTAAATTGCCTTTTAAATATTCCGCACGCTGATTGGTCAAAGCAAGAGCGGGTAAACGAGTTTTTTTGAGTTTCCACCAATCGGCACGGGGCGGGTGTCCGCTGAACGAACGGCCATGCTATTTTAGGTGGGGCTTGGCTAAAGTTCCTCCTTTATATTCCTGACGTATGCAGTCATTTGAGTTATGGCCGATGGCGTAGGACTACGTGTATTTATAAGAAATCTGCTGAATTTTCCTTTTTCTGTTATATTTTTTTCAGGATATAACGCTGAGCTACGTGATTGTTACAGCATACGATAGGCGACGCAGTACCGATGTTATGCCAATTGGTATGCCGACGGCGTCACTATAAATCCTGTAACACGTAATAAAATTAGATTACCTACGTTTCTTTTTGGCGTACTAAATTATGTTATGAAATAAACATATTCTTCTTGCACAATAAACCCTGAAAAAATAGATTTCCATCTAACTCGACAGTGGTTTGGCTCATAAATATATCAATATGACCGAAATCTCACGTAAACTATCTTTTATATAAATATTTTAAGTAATATTTTATTATACCTACAAAACTATATTTTGGGTGTAAGTATAAGTACCATAAATTGTATTCAGCTCTGTTTAAAGCGTCAGATTACCAAGAAAGAACACGCGAAAACCGAAATAATAGCAATAAAGATAAAATTGTAAAAAATGCCAATGTAAAAATAACAGGATTCGTGAACCTACTTCGGTACTGTTGCGTTCAAAATATGGTCCCATAAAATACTTACTAATTTGAAGGAGCCGCTCATAAACATTCATTCTTGTACAGTCGCTAACGAATACCGTTACGGTCTGAAATGATTTCCTTAATCAAAGGGCGGCAAGATGAAGAGAAAATGTTAATCTATTGTGGAAGCGTTTGTCAAAAAGAAAAAAAAATGGTAAAATTTTGGTGAAGTTTTATCAATTCACGCTTGGAAGGTTGCAGCGCAATGGGAACTTTCCTACGGGAATGGAACGGAGCCACAAACTGAGTCGTAAAACTGAAACTTGTGAATGAAACATCGAACCATAATTGGCACATTAAAACGTCGTCCATTGACAAAATTTTATTGACACATTGTAGGAAGGATAACACACAACAGGTGACCGTAGGTTTTTACGAGCAAACTCAAGCGCGTGCCACGCCATAAACTGCCGTCGAAATCGTAAAATTGTAAGGAGCTGTTTAAATTGCCCCTAATAGAACATTATAGTAGTCTCAATGACGTGTTTGGTTTTATGTGATTTCGTATAAGTAGGCGCCACCGTAAAATGAGATGACGTAGCGTTGAATCGCCAATAAAATAGTCATTCGGTCCGTGCCTAGACAGACAGATTCTAGACGGGCGCAGTTGAATTCAAAACAGTTTTACGATACCGACACGTGTTTATCGTTAATCGTCATGCATTTATTGTGCTATTACTCGGTCATTAACCGATTTATTATCATAACATCACATAAATTATGTGGTTTTGCTAAATGCTCGCGTAGGTAATAAAATACATTTTGTTTTATGAGGTTGAATATGAAATTTTATAGTTTTGGTCTTACTTTCAAAATTTTTGTCATGCCTAGCCTTTGTCGAGGTCATAAAAAGATATAATTAA
The DNA here is from genome assembly GCF_023101765.2 of Spodoptera frugiperda. NCBI lineage: Eukaryota > Metazoa > Arthropoda > Insecta > Lepidoptera > Noctuidae > Spodoptera > Spodoptera frugiperda. The sequence goes on along the minus strand of NC_064241.1, from coordinate 8,368,543 downwards.
TAAAAAGAGAAAGACACAATTTTTCTAGTATTTGTAATACTAGAAAAATTTTATCTTTCTCTTTACTTTACTTAAGAATTTTTGTTCAAGGAAATCCAAATGTACCTAGATTCAATTGAGTTGCATCATCCCTAAACACCTGACAAAAGTGAATATATTTCGCATTAGAATTTTGGTTTCCGTAGAAATTCTCATTTTACATGAGGCAAACGTTGAATATAACAGTCCGGTAAACTCGTATAATCACTTGAACGCGACTGTACCCACCTTTCTCGTTCCGTAAGTTAACTCAAACTACTAACCGGCTAAAGGGTACGTACTTAACGTGTAACATAACCTACACAAATTAGGTAGGCCCCAACATTTTCCTAACTAAGCACATTCTCTTTACCGAGCTGCCTTAGTTTCTACAATAGCCTTTTTTTTTTTTTTTTTTTTTTGAGGGGGAAAATCATCCAATGACTTTTCTCGCCTTGGGCGAGGCGAGAGGGGTGTCAGACTCTTACTGACTAAAAACCACCCCGTTCCTTCTCCTGCCTTTCGAGCCGGAGCCCCGGTAAACCCGCTAGGTTGTCCGCAGCTCCGGATTAGGCATCAGCCCTATTGGGCCCCATCTGTGGTGGTCTGATGGCTCTTTGAGGCGCGCGCGGAACGCGACGCGCCGCACGCACGGGTCTGGTTCTGGTCGGGCGGCGAACTACCCTTGCTCGCCGTCCGCAGGCCCGCACTTACGGTGGCCGGAGATCGTCACGCGATCCCCGACGCCCGGAGTGTCTCTCGCGACGGCTGGGGCGTGAGGAGGTTCGTTCTCTCACGCGCCCCGCCTCCTCCTTAGCTAGCATGACTGCTTCGCAGAAGGAGGAGACGGCATCCCAGTCCCCCTCGCTCCGCACCATGGCTTGTACCAATGCCGGACGCGAGAGGTCGCCGTCGCCGACTACATCCCTGAGGACACGGCGGTGCAGGGCACAGCGCCACCGTATGTTCCACTGTGTCCTCAGGACGATCCTCGCAGTGATGACACCCGGGCGTTTCCTCCCGCCCAATCAGAAACAGGAACCTACCGAAACTTCCATGCCCGGTAAGCACCTGCGTCAGGCGGTAGGTGAGGACGCCGTGGCGTCTCTCAAGCCACTCCTCAAAGAGGGGACTTATCGCTGCAATGACAGCGAGCCCAGCCCTCGGTTGCGACAGTCGTTGCTGCCATTCCGCCATGAGATCGCGCCGGAGCTCGTCCCGCCACGCACTAATCTGGCGCGGCAGTGGAGTTTCGCCCCGGCGACGCGCGTCGGCGCGCAAACAGAAGACGCGCGCAAGCACTTTCGCCTCCAAATCCCACGGCGGTAATCCGGCAAGGAGGTTCGCCGCCTCTCCGGAGATCGTGCGATATCCGCGGATCACCCGGATGGCCATGACCCTCTGGGACGTGAGCAGCGCCCGAGCTGGCCGCCGCATCAGGTTCGGCGCCCACACAGGGGCGCCGTAGAGGGCCATGGACCGCACGATCCCCGCGTACAACCTCCGAGGTTGGGCAGGAGCCGCTTAAGCGCAGCCCCCGTCCGTTCCAACTTAGGAGCCAAACGTCGGAAGTGCTCCACGAAGTTCCATCGACTGTCGAGGACGAGTCCTAGGTACTTCATCGTCGTCTCGACGCCGACGGTAACCCCTCCTGCCGTTATTTGGGACCCATCCGGAGGTGGCGCGTTCCCGCGGCCATGAAAGCACATGGCCTCGGATTTGTGGAGCGCCACCTCGAGTCCCAATTGCCGGATCCTTGCAACGACTGTCGCAACCGCTCTCGCCATTAAATTGGCCGCCGCCTGGTGCGACCTCCCGTGCGCCAGCACCAGTGTGTCGTCGGCGTAACAGACTACACTGACGCCGTTTGGGAGGTCGGTGCGCAGCACCCAGTCGTAACCGATGTTCCACAGGAGCGGCCCTAAAACCGAACCCTGTGGAACACCGCGCGACATCTCTCGCCGATTCCATTCACCTTGGTGACCGGGGTACCTGACGAACCTATCCGTCAGGTAGGCCTCGATAACACGACGGAGATAGGTAGGCACCCGGTGGTACCGGAGTGCCTCCAGAATGCAGCTCCAGGGTAGGGAATTGAATGCGTTGGCGATGTCCAGAGACACCGCCACTACGGCCTTACCCCTGGACACTGCAGTCCCCGTCGTGAGGTCTCTTACGCGCATGATGGCGTCCACCGTGGAGCGCCCTCTACGGAAGCCGAACTGGCCGTCCGCGAGGTCCGGCCCAAATCCAGACAAGTGCGCGACGAGGCGGTTCGAAATTATCCTTTCGAAGACTTTTCCCACCTCGTCGAGCAGCACAATGGGCCGGTACGCGGACGGAGAGTCCGCAGGGCGCCCCGGCTTCTTCACGAGGACCAGATTTCCCGTCTTCCACTGAAGCGGGAACTGGCCCCTCTCCAAGCATGCGCTGTAGAGACCTATTAATCGAGGCCCGAGAGCCTCCGAGGCCAGGACCCACGCCTTGCCATGCAGGCCATCGGGTCCTGGGGCGGTGTTCTTGGCGCCCATCCGGCGCACCGCCGCTCTCATTTCTGCCTCGGTCACCTCCGGAACGATGTCGTCGTCGTCGTCACTGTAGCCCGCATTAGGCACCGCAGGGGGCGGAGTCATGGATGGAGGGGTGAAGCCCCTCCATAGTCGAGGGAACAAGGCGCCGACCACCTCTTCCACGATCTCGGGCCGGAGACTCTGAGTCAGCGGGGGAGCCCAGGTGCGGAGCTTATCGCGCACCATCCGATAGGGGCGCCCCCATGGATCTCTGTTCAGAGTCTCCAGCATCTCCCGGCGAGCTTCCTCTTTAGCCCGCCAGATCTCCGCTTTAAGGGCGGCCTTTGCCGCCTTGTACCCCTCGTACAACTCCGCCTCTCTTACCTCCGCGTCTGGAGCGCGGATACGGAGCCTGCGGTGCCTCGTGTACCGGCGGCGCGCAGCTACGCACGCATTGCGCAGAGCAGCCAGCTCTTGCGACCACCAGTACACCTGGCGCTTGCGCTGACCTGGCCGGACCCGGGGCATCGCCACGTCACATATTCTGGACATGGCGTCCTGGAGCCATCTTGCCTCCTCGTCGATGTCGGCAGGCCTGTCCGGTGGTATCACCCAGGCCTGCACGATTGCGGCTTCCAGGAAAAGCTCCCGGTCCAACTGTCTCAGCGCCCAACGCGGGCCACATGGGGCCTGTCTGACTGGCGGGTCCGCGGACTCGGCGGAGACGTCAAACCGGATGTACCGGTGGTCTGAGAACGTCTCCACCTCCTCCATAACGCGCCAGTCAACGACACGCGGTGACAGAGCAGGGCTGGCGAATGAGATGTCCACCACCGATTCACCCTGCATCCGCACGCACGTGGGGACAGAACCCCGGTTCAGGACGACTAGGCCTGTCTCCAGAGCCCAGTCTTCCACCATCCTACCCCGAATGTCGGTAAACCGGGAACCCCAAGCCAAGTTCTTGGCATTGAAGTCCCCGAGGACAAGTACGGGGAGGGAACGGAACCCGACGACGACGGCGACCAACTCCCTCAGGGAGTTGTGGAACTCGGCGAGAGTTCGGTTCGGAGAGAAATACACGCCCACCACAGCGATCTCTCCGAACCGTGCTGCGACACAACCCCGGCCTCTTCGAGCGCTCTCGAGAGTCGGGGTACCGGCGGCGGCCGACGAGATGATAGTCACCGAGCCGTCTAGGTCCGCCACCCAGTGATCCCTGGGCGGGACGAAATACGGCTCGGAGACTACAGCGACGTTGATCGACCACTGCGCCATGCTCTGAAGCAGCAGGTCCTGAGCTGCGGCGCAATGGTTAATGTTCGCCTGGAGGAGGCGGAATGGATTCATTATTGGAAATCCATCACGACCTCCTCCCTGGCGGCACTACGGCCGGCGGTGGCCACGGCGGCGGCAGCAGTGGCGACTGCTGCGGTGGTGGCGGCGGAAGCGACGGGGGCGGCAGAGGGCCTACCCTTGCCCCTGGGTTTGGTAGGTGGGGAGCAGGCCTTGCTCCCGGCCCGGTGATTGGCCGGCTTGCCAGCCGCCGCACATGCGTCGCAGTGCAGCGGGGCGGTGCACGAGCCGGCCCTATGACCGGGCTGACCGCAGCGGAAGCAGCGGTCGCTGCGGTCAACCTCCGAGGTGCATTTAACGCTCACGTGGTGGCCCACGTGGCAGCGGTAGCACCTCAGAGGCCGGGCCTCGAGCAGCTTGACCTGCGCCGAGACCCACCCCACCAGGAGCCTTCTGCCCTCCTTAATCTTTTTGGCCGCTGTCACGGGGCAGCTTACCACCACCGTGCGCAGCCCCGAGTTGTCTGGACGGATGGTGCCTGCCTTGACCTGGTCAACAGGGCACCCTCCCGTCCTGGCGACAGCGGCCACTACCTCATACTCCGTCGCAGAGTCGTCCAGGCCCAATATTCTCAAGTCTAGGCACTTGATGGGTCTGGACACGCGGGCCTCATCCGCACCGAGGCACGTCCTGAGCCTTTCCGCTAGGGCGTCAGCGGATGAACCGCTGGCCGCGCCGGGGACCTCAAGTAGACGGGCTCCAGTCGCCGTCACCTTCATTGTGAACCCGTCAGGGGCCCCGAACTCTGCGGGAGTCACCGCCCCCTTCACTTTGGCGAGAACGTCGCCATATGTCACGCCTCTCTTGACCGCATCGGGCTGTAGCGTTATAACTACAGCCGCGGTCTTAGGGGCGAGAAGCAAGGCCGCAGCGCGCTTCTCCTTGCGCTGCTGCTGGCGCCGCTGCCGCTGCGCTTTCTTGCGGCGCTTCCTCGCCTCTTTGGCGACTCTCCTCGCCTCGCCGACAACCTGCCACTCGCTACTATTAACAGCTCTTGCTGGCGGGGAAGGCTCGCCCGTGGCTGTGGCTCCTTCAGCCTGCTGAGTCACAGCACCCCTTCTCCTTCTGCTGCGTCCTGCAAGCGCATTCGCCTCCGTTGTAGCTGGCGCCTGCACCGCTGGGGGTGCTGGGGTCCTCGCTGGAGGAGCCGCTCGTGGTCTCACCACAGGTTGAGAAACCCGACCACTCGTGGTCGGGGGCCCAGCGGCAACAGCGGCGTATGACGTCGAAGTTGACGATCTTTCTACAATAGCCTACCTCTTCAATTTGGGCACGTAATGTTGGGATAGACCTCCATAATCCTTTGCAGATATTGTTGGAAATTCTTCTATGTACTTTTATCCTGATGTTGTGAAGAGCCCCTCTTTGTACAATGTACAAGGTTAATTTTGGGAACGGTTGCCTTTGATAAAAGTTATTACAGCAATCCTACTGTGTTTATTTAAATTTTGAAGAGCTGAAGTTCTTTGTTTCATTCTGGATCAAACAATTATCGTGTTTCTTTTACTTATTAGGTATTTGAATACAAATTGTTTTAGGCAGGCTTTCATTATTATGAAAATGAAGACCGTACCTCCGACCTACTATAGTATTCCGAAATGCTAAGATATACAAAAGGAGAGGTACATTCTCTACTAAGAAATTTAGGCTCGGGCTTGTTCGAATTTTTAGAAAAAGAATTTCTTGATGAAAATTGAAAATGTTCTGGACTGTTCTATTTATCCAATATGTTGGGAGAGCGGAGTGCCCCCGGCCGGCCGACCCTATCTTATTAACTTTATGCTGACGATGTCACACTCCGGTCTGTTCTCTTTGAATCAAATTAAACCTGATATTATGGTGACATTGCTATGAAATCACCTGGTTATTTAAAGGTAAAATGGTCTACTGTGCCTTAGAAAAGTATTTAACAGATAGGTATATTAGAAAAATAAGCAAGTAAAATCTTACCTCATTTTCACTATGATCCCAACTTTTCACAGTAGATAAGCACTATCCAAATTCCTTGTTAATCTGAAACAAAGAACAAATAAAATTAATTTACAATTAAATATAATAGGTAATAAGTAGATACTAAATAATGTAGCCAATTCTTTAACTAAGCCGGTACTTATTTATTATGAACCGTAGCACTACAGCTGCCAAACAGGTGCTAAGTAAGGAAGTGCAAACTCCAAATTAAATTAACCTGTCCCCTAGAAACTAGGCTAAACCAATTTAGCCATTGTTTATAGTTAGTTTGTTAGAGAAATATATCCAGACTATGCTACGTAGATATATTCCGGTTGAGCGGCCATAATGCAATAGCTTGTGAGCGATGCAGCAGTCTTGCAGACCATAAACCGAAGACACCTCATCACCTGTTCACCGTCAGTCTCGGGCTACACCGTAAAACCCGTCTGCTTCTAGTCTACGGCATTTACGACCCGACCGATACCCGGATAAAAATAACCATCTCGCAAACGCTATTATTACAAATGATACACACTTTACGACGCGAATATTTACGTTTTTATTTCAAATGTTTATTGCCTGTTGTGCAACTTAATAGCGCACTTGAACTTCGCCGGGCTAGTGACACCGTTTGATCCAAATCGCGTTTTATTGTTTTACTCAATGGACGGACGAATTTTACGAGCGTGTCGTAATCTGTGACGTGATGGTTATAACTCTGATGCGTACTACGATCTTGTGACTCATACGAATGCGCTAACTTTCAGTTTCTATGTTTTCAACAATGCACGTGATCGTTTTAAATTTTTAATTGAAGTTGTCGGATCTGATTGATCCAAGTAGTTAATTGCTGCTCGGATCGGTGCAGGTAATCAGATATGCCGTTTAAACGTCAGCGCTTTTCGATTAACCGATGCTTGGCACGAAAAACGCAACGAGCTCAACCAAACTTTATTACTTAATCGCTGATGATCTCCATTCTTACGGTATCGGGTGGCTACTTATGTATATCGAGTTGTATGTAAAAGGCTCACCGAGCCGGAATGTCGTTTCCTTATGTGAGGGCCACCCTTATTTACCTATTTACACACAAATTCTTTCGATCGAAATACGAAAGGTCGATAAGATACGATCCTTCTCGCCTCACTTATCTTTCTTTAATAACATTGTTCCCAGAGGTGCCCTCGGATAAATAGAAGAAAAAAGAAAATAGTGCCAGGACGCGCGACCCGGAGAAAGAATTTGCATTACATTACCAATATTCATATTTCTTTGAAGGTAACCTTTTCCGGGGAAACAAATAATAATAGGTGGAGTGCAGCTGAGGTCGCATTAAGGGACATCTTTTTATTCGGTTCGAGGTTCGGTAAATATTTTTGTTATTGCGTTATGCTTCCCCCGGAGCGAGGATCCGTGTTTTTCGATCTTCATCTCTGTTCCCGATAGAATATTGTGTGAGTGGCCCCTGCATTATTGATAGTAGAAGTTTCCTTCACTTTTGACATAGTGCTCTTTGTGGATTAGGAATTTAGTTTTAGGTAGATATGTATATAGAATACAGAGACAGACGTTGTACTATATACCTATATAGCTAAGAAAATTTAATTATTTACTCCTCTGATACTTTGTACCTAATCTTCCTTTAGGCAATCTCATTAAGATTAAAAAGATTGCAAAGTAATAAAGAGTGAAAAAAACAAATAAAGGTGGAGTTAAGGCGCTTAACCAAAGTTCATTTACTCGCCAAAATCCGTAGCGCCTTCTCACGGCTAAAAAACAACATCGACCAAAAAAAAATATACGACAAATTTTTAATCAACCGAAACCGACTCTCTAAACGCATAAAATGTAATATTAACACCATTTGTGCATTACATGTAACGCCAAAAACCTGTAAATGTTCGAATAAACTGTTCGATATTATGGGGCTATGTGACACCGCCATACTTTCGAACATATTTGGATTTTTCAAAACAGGAATGGTGAATAAAATTCGACGTTCATTAGGCATCTTTTAGTTTGTGGTATCTTATATTTAAGCTGAGTAGGTATAATGTTAAGATGGGGCGTCGAGATTGCGCGTCGAGAGTGGGTTTGGTAGCGCCAGCAAAAACAAACAAATCAATGGATTATTTTCGAATTAAATTTACTAGTTTGCTACTTGTTAATGGATGCTAGACGATTCGCTCATCGAAACACTTAACCTACATTAATATTTACATACTAAACCAGTTTATAAATATTAAAACATTTTGAGAAACTGAATCAAGTCTCGTCATACTTGAACAGGTATCGATAACTTCGTAAAAAACTTTTATGCTCTAACATTGAAAATATGATTTTTATTAGTTATCGATCATTATTACTTTAAACGTTTACATAAGACAGTTTATTCAGTGAAAAGTAACTAAACATTATTTTTAACTTAATACCTTACTTGTGCTAAAATGTACAAGGTTTTATAGTAGAAAATTATACACAATATAATATCACGTATTCAAAGCATCGAGTTAAAACTATATAGACAGTAAAAGTTACATAAAAACGCCTGAGTAATTCGCATTCACTCATTAAGAAAATGCCTCTATCCACTCACCGAACCTAATTGGAATAAAACTACGCGTACGTCTACCGACGGAGTAGATACGTCCATCTTGATAAAAATACTCAATTCAAATGTTTATAGCTTCGACAGTAACTTCGACATTTTGTTGGTTCGCCTGCTATGGAATGACATTTTTAGTAAAAGTCAGATTTTGTAAATAAAACTAGTATCTAATGATTGAGACTCACGCCCACAAACACGTTCACATTTTAATCTGTGGATTAGATTATCGTTATCCACATAGGGATGCATGTATTCTTATTTTGTAAACTCGTGATTGGACGAGAGCGCGCCTACGCCATTTTAGGTTACTTGTCGGACATGTTAAGATGTCACGAACATTTTTATTTAACCTGTTAAAGTCGGAATAAATATGTAGAACAGACCAAGTTTTTTTTTACATAAAAAGGATAGACTTGTTCTTCGTAGGTAAAATCTCGGTCGCCTTCAATTGTAGGAAGCTCAAAAATACATCCTGTACCTACTAAGTTACCTCCCAAGTTGTCATATTTTAAACAGCTTCGTGTGGTTCGAACGTGGTTTGCAATTTTATATGCGTGTCGCTACTTGTATGAGCTTCCTAGTAATTACAATGGTGCTCACGATTGTATTAGTTAGTATGCCTATTAGGCTTCTATTTAAAGTTAGTACTTACAACAGTTAAGTCTGAGTACGATGAGGTTGAGGCTAGGCATAATTATATTGGCGTGTCTGAAATACTGATTGTGATCTGTTTCGGAAGACTATTATAATACCTAGGACATAACTGTTTGCTTTTCCAATATCGCCATTAAAACGGATAGCAAACTTTTTGTTTAGTTAGATTTTGTTCAAATGAAGAAATAACTAAAGAAAATGTGATAATAATATTAATAACACATTCGATTTTTGAACACTTAACTTTTATTCTAGATATTGTAAGACCGAATATTTGAAGAACTTGACAAAATCTATTTTTATGCGTTTGAAAACAAAGAATGCATAGAAACCACGTTTTTCTACTAACTTTTTTGCAGTCACTACTTTAAAACAGTGCAGGAAATGCAAGTGGGTATACCATCGGTTCGGTGCGACATTGGAATGGTACACAACCCCTGATAGGGGTGAGCGAACAGGGGTGAAAGCTTTTTCCAATTATTGTTACGATGCCAAGGATACGTAGGTGAATAAATAGTTGTATTCATGTTCTATTACTTAGGTAGGTATGTAGCTTGATGTTTGATGTTGTTTTGGTAGGGTAAAATAGCATGAATGGGGTAAAATCTTTGTATATTATACATTATTCTGTTTTAAGGATAATAAATATGATAAAGTAAATTTTTCTGCAAGTTAAAATTATAAGACATTATAAATCTTAAACAGTATATAGTGGTTTCTTTTTACACCTTTAATTATATTTTGTTCCCGTTCAATTATTCCGTTTAATTATATTTTTTAACAAAATAAGTAATCGCGATTGAGTATTCAGCTCAAACTTGAGACTTAAAATATAATACCTAAATGTACAATAATACAGTACCTATATACATTAACTTCACATAAAATATTGCAACATTATTTAAAATATATGAATGCTAAATAACAAACTTGACTTGGCAAGGGTAATTCAAGGCGTTTATACTAAAATATGAGACAGGTTCACAAATATAGGTAGGTAACTGTGAGTTTAACTTGTTTGGAAAATAAAGACAACATTTTGGATGCCATTTTGTTTACTTAAAAGAAATATACATAGGTAGGTACTGGCATTTATGGCAAACTATGTAAGTAGCTTAGTAACTAAATCGTTTCTTGATTATAAAGTTATTTATTCTTTTCAGATAAATGATAAATGATATTTATTTCTGTAAATAGGTTATAAAATAATACTTTTACACGTCAATATTTCAAATAGCTAGATGAGGCCGGCATTTCTTATCCGACTACTCTGAGAAGAAATGCCGAAACAAACTCATAGGTCATAGTCTCTTTTAAAGTCCAGACTATAAAATAGAGGATAATGTGAGAGAAGATACCAAATTAAAAGGCGATACGAGACTTATGCATTAACCACTATTTCTCAAATATCTTCCATAAATACATCCAAAAGAAATTCAATTGATCTATTACCAGTATCACAAAACATAGGTTAAATAGGTTTTTTAAAGGTCGGCAAAGCGCATGTAATACTCCAAGTGTTACAAGCGTTCATAGGCCACGGTAACCATTTACCATTAGGTGAACCGGGAGCCGGCCGTGCCACCGTTGTGGTATAAAAAACACCATATCTTAAAGGAGATTAAAGCCCTACATAAGACACTTACCCGTTCAAGCTTAAAACCTCAACTCGTAAACGTCATAACCAACAAAGAAACACTAGTTAAATACCATATAGTCATAAATAATACCTATTACGTTAACAAGATCCAATACTGAAAGGCAGGGCTTGTTAAAACTGAAAACAAAGGGGCTTTCAGCATGAAAATAGAGTAACAAGCTACCTTGTTAATACTCAGTTCGTTCTATATTAAAACTCTGAAGAACCGCTCTTGGTTGGCTATGAGCCAATTAGTTATGGAGTTATGTGTCTATGTAGGCTTTGGACTTGGTATATTTTTTAAAGTGTTGGTGTAATTGCTATTACTACATTTATTGATAAGGTATTTAAAATTAGGTTGAGCGGTTACTATAATTTATGTTAAAACAACAGACGAAATAAACCAAACTACTGAACGACTAAATAAAGTAAAAGCGGGTTAATTGAAACATATCGAAATTAAAAATAACTTTTTTTTTTATCATTTATCACTGATTTTCTCAAACTTATTATCCGAAAAAAAAGTTAAACATATCAAGGAATTATTTAATTTACCTATCTCTTAACACAACAGAAAATCTCAAAAATGTAGAGGTCCCCACTCACAGCAGTGAAACCAAGCATCACTGATTTTCTATCCGTGTGCAACTATCTAAACCGAAGCTAATCATTGTTCTTAGATAATACACCCTATTATATACAGCTTATAATACTTATTACCATGCACGTTAAACTCATAACTAACTCGCTCTATTGAAGCTTATGAAATAGATTATGCTCTATATAATCTTGCATGATATTGCCTAATTTAAATATAGCATTTGTTTTCGAAAGGTGGAGTATGTTGTTATATGCCGTGAACGTTCCTTTGTACTTTATAATAATAATAATACTTTACTTTGCAAGGAGGATCTTAGAAGTACATATAGGTATAACATAATTTTTGTACAATGAGTTTTTTTTTTGTAAATAGGCACTGTAAGATATTTTGATTTCGACTGTGTTTAGATGTTTCATTTGTAAACCCATGTTAAACATCTGACCATTTGAACTATGGTACCTAATCAATGATACTTTTAAACAAAAAGTATTAATAAATAGGTGAGTCATGTATTTTACTATATAAAAATTATATACAGAACTATATACTCAACATTGAGAACAAATTGTGAAACTACTCGGCAACAAATTAGCCAGCAAGAATGAAATGAACATTTAGCTAAAATCAATTTGTGATTTCGAAAATTCTCTATTTTATTGCTACATAGAGGAAGTATACGAATGGATGATTTGCTTCCCTTTCCTCGAGCACTTGGCAGTTATCCAATTTGGCATGGAGCTTCGATCGAAGCCATTAGGATGATACTTCGTTGCTTCTTGTATATTTTGTATATCGAAGGGTTTTGTCTGTATTTTGTATACGTTTGTTTATTTTGATGCATATACTGGCTGGTTATTTTATTCTTTGAAAACATAGGCATATATAGGCGTGGCATGTTATATTTTACATAGACAATTTCACAGGACTGAATGTTAAGAGATGATATATACAACTCGAATGTGAAAATTTACTTTTAGAAAATAAAAAAGAGACCTACGATTTAATTTACTCAAAAATTGTTTTTTATTTTTATAAACAAAGGTTTAAGCGTATTGCATTTTGTGTAGTAGTAGATAAATGGGTATTTAAATTAACACCCAAACAGTGAACTGGTTAGCATTGAACTTAACCTTCTCAACTTCATGTTATCTAACAACATAAAACGAAATCCCAAATGAGTTCAGAATGTTAATATAGCCGTTGTATCACGAATACACAAACAGACATACCTACCTACATAAAAAGTTTATATAACGAATATTATTCAGTTTAAATTCACCAAACGTAACACGAATTAAAATTAGTTTGATCTAATTTGTGATGTGGTCACAAACATTGGCCAAACGTTTTGGCCGAAAATTTATTACATACTTACACATTGGTCCGCCAATTAGTCAACTATAAATTTACGAGTGTAAACTAACATTAAAATATTTATCCGTTTATTTAACGAAGTAAATAATGTTACTTCTAACTCTTCTAAGCATATTTTAATCCCCTTTTTATGCCACGTTTAATTATAAATGTGATTTAGTTAAGATTGCTGAGCCGGTCTCATCCAATCCTATTTTGATGTTGTTGTATAAAACTCGATCCTGGTCTATTAAAAGATTGTAACGTAATGCTGGGGATAAAGTTAAAATAAATATAAATAAGATAAGCTATAAGATAAAAACTTAATTACATTATTGGTCATCATACGGATATCTACATACCTACATAACATTATTTCCATTCAATATTTTTAAACAATCATTCCAATATTCACCTGTTCTTAATTTAAAATTTTAAAATATAAAAGGCAAAGCGGCCATTTTGGTTTCCAAACGGCCAACCAATTTATCATACTTTGACACCAAATCGAATCTTTTAGCATGGGAATCGATCCTTAGTATATTATTAAAGTGTGTTTCTTTTGTGAAAATCTATTATATAATGGAGCAAAATGATATTTGAAAACGTATATCGATACATTTTTAAATGGATTCGGCCATTGCACCTGTCAGTCAAATAAATTATTGAGAATAGTTTCTACACATTCAATAGAGAAAGATATTTCATCCTCATTCGTTCAGGCGATCAAATGGATATAAAAAGGTAGGTATATAAGTTTAGGAAGGCACTAAGCTTGATTTTTAATGAAGGGTAACTTCAGTAAAATCCAATATCAATTTATTTTGTTGCGAAAACAAACATCTGATAAGCAACAAATCGAAATTAAGCCAAATTGCAATTACAGCAACGACACTAAAATCATATTTATGTCGGTAGTTCGCGAGCCCGGATTGGGTATCCGAAATTAGGTAGGTAACCGATCCGTGCACCGACTTATGTACGTATAAACGACAAATTAATGCCGGTTCTCATCGAAATAAGGAAAACGTTGTGCTCTCACGGACATGAGGGCAATCCTAATTTGTTCGGGGATCGATACCTAAGGGTTTAGTTACACAGTTGGTAGCTTTAGTGGCTCTGGACTTAATTAAGTATCGTTTTGCATAAGTACGTAGGTGCTAATAGGGTTACTTAAGAAATTGGTTCGTATTTGTGCTGTTGTGTACGTAGGCTTATAGTGGGTGAATGTCGTATGCGAAATAAATGGCAAACGGTCTTTGTCACATGGGAGTGAATATTGCCATTCTTGAACAGGGAATGTGTGATCCCTTCGTCCCCTAGTAATATCGTGACGTCACTACTATTTAATATAATCTCGCTATGGCGGGTGTTTTACCCTTCGTCTGTTACACGTTAACACTATTGAGCCATACTATTTACCTTTATTTCCTAAGGAAAGTTACATAAGAAAAAACAAATGCGTCGTCTAAAACAAATGAAAGACTATTAAATAATTCACTCTCAAAATTTTGAATGCGGAAAAACAAAAGAGAATTGGTAGAACATTTCACTTTAAACATTAACCAAATTACTGAGATTCCGTCTCCATTTATTTCCCAACAGAAATGAACAAAAGTTCTAAGTGTGATTGAGCCCCAACATTACGCGGAAGCTCTTAATTAGGCTATAGTAACAATGAATTGCAATTGAAGAATTTCTTTCACAAAGTCATTAGGTAATTAGAATCAATGTGCGTAGTGCGTACTCCGATAAGACAGTTAGTAATTAGGCCACGGCTTTGTTTGCATACAACTCACTATTTATCTGTTCATTCTACTAATTAAGTAACTATATATATGTGTGTACTATTTAAATGTATGTGTGTATACCTACTTCATTGTAGACAACTTGATACTCGATTATTTACTACGAACAGACCAGGTCACGATTTCGTTCATATATTTTATAACTGTTTACACTTAGGCAAGTAATAAAATCAGGAATTTATTATTATACAATATACCAATAAGCTTATAAATTATGTGTTTAAATCGACTGTATAAAATATTTGTTGAAACGCACAAATTACTTTATTTATTCAAGTTAATATATAAGGCTCAAATCAAGGTGAAGAGATTGTTTGGTTTAACTGTAAAACTCTTGGAAAAATCTCTAATATACGTCTATATAAATTGTGTAGGTATATACAAAAAATATACTAAGAAATATTTTGATGTTTTACCAAGAAACATGTAACATGTCAAATCTCTAGGTAATTTATACGATAGTAGACACGTCCCAGCTCCCGTTCTGATATCCAAACCCAATACTCATAGCTAAAAGCGAAATACGAAAACACGAACGAATAGCTTCGAATATCTCTAGATCCCTAAAATGTCTTCCTCAGCATAATTCTCGTGTTAACATTCCACAAATCCTTGTTTATTTCGATTCCTATTCTTAGTAACAATGGATCGGAATATTGGAATATTGCTTAATAAATTATTGGATATACAAACGATTGGTTCTTTACTAGAATCTTTTCTTGTAATATTGTTGTATTTACCTCTAGATCCGATGGTCCGTCACGCTTCGTACTAGTGTATTGAAATTCATTTATGTATACTGACGGGGTCTGCTTTACTTTATCTTCCACGATAGCGTTTCAGGGACACATTTGGTTATTTTAAAACTTTTTATGTTTATCAAAAAACTTCACGTTGCTACACTTTTTGCTCTGCAACACGCCGGTAATGTTCTGAGAATGACTGACAACATTCGATCACATGCAACTACGAAAAAATTTGAACATTCATCTAAACAAAAGTTGCGTAACACAGCATTGTTTCTGCAATCAAAAAACACCTTACCCCTGTCCTTTGTACGCCTATTGTTGTATTTTTATAAAGAAACTGAAAGTGTATTGTTCGTTTTTGTTGGTGTTTTAGTGGGTTCCATAAAAATTTGGAGCATAAACAAAAAAGAGCAAACCCTTCCGCATTGCAACAATGAGTTCTACCAAGGTACAGATCAGTTTAAAATTACAGGTGAAATAGTGAAGGTGGTCGTTCGTCATTGTGATAATGTGTTTCTTTTGTCTAAAAAGCTATTTTAATTGCTTTCTTTTATTCAATCATTGATTTATTGCTGTGGTCAGTGAGAGTGGTACAATACGAGGTGAGATCCAACCATCCAATTTCTTTTTACAATTTTCTTTGGTGTAATGTATTGCAAGCACAACTGTTTTATTCTTTTTCAAAATGTATTTCTCAACTCTAGTATGGTTTCTTGTAGTAATATTTTCAACCAAGCAAATCTTAATGCTATTTATTAATAAGTAAAGTTTGTATGCCTAATGTAAGTATCTAATATTGTATGCCTAATATAGGACTAAGGCACATCATATCTGTTTATGGCCAACAAATTGATGTAATGTACACAACGCGTCATCATAAAACGTCTATTGGTGTTCAAAGAAACAATAGCATACTTACCGTTACCAACAATTGTCTTCGCAATTGCAATTGTGATTTGCAGATGTGCTCTATTTAACCGTGATTGTCTGTAACAACAGTACATTGTTTTGCTCGTTTTTGAAATAGGTCATTCCTCTTTAAATAAATGCGCAATACATGCCAGCCTCGAAAACCACGTTAAAAGTGCCAAATAGTATTTTTCGTGATGGATTTGAGCATATGAAACTTTATCGTATTATTCTAGCTTTTTCACATAAAATTCGGATTAGGCGCTCAGCGTCGCCAAAAATCCCAATAAAAATACATGCCAATAACAAAATGGTTCGATTGTGCGAAAACTGAACAAGCGATAAGTCGCGTACGTGCCGCGCTCGTGCCGCTAGAGACAATCGCCGTAACGACTAGTAATTTTATTTCAACGTGCACAATCTACGAAGGCATTATGCCCCAATGTTTGTACCATTCTAAGGCACACACATTTGACTCGTATTTGCCCTGTCTGTAGCACAATATTTGTGGAACGTGCTAACCGTTGTGTCAAACATCACATATCTAGGCGTGACACGTAACCAACAAACATTTTCAGTTATTACACATGTTCTACTGTTATTATCTCGTTGGCTTTTCTTTTTCGGTGCAATAAAGCGTTGATTACACCAAGACGGCGGCAATTGGTCACAAAATAGGACTGTGGGGGTGCCGATAAGGCAATTGACGCAGTTACTTACTAGCAAGTAAATACTATGCGTGCTGGGAACGTTTTAATGATAGCTATGTTTATTACGCCACGCTATAAACACAAAGATACATACATATCATACCGTTTTCAAAATATCACTAAATCGATCCGAGTTAATTTTATTTTATGGTTAAATAATGAGGGGTCGTAAAATGGAAATGGAAGTTACCTGCCTACGTCGATAGATAGGCAAACGTTTAAGATTTCCTGTATTTGGAAATAAATATGGAATAACTAAGTTTACGAGAATTGTTCCTAAGTCAGTGTAAAAGTTCAAACAATATTTCCTTATTGTAATTGCGTATCCTTGTTATAATTCGCGTTGTTTTATATTTTTGCAGTCGTGTAAATACAGGATCAAAAGAGTTTTATTACAAAAGAACTTTGTATTATGAAATTTGTTTAATCCCCGGTCCGTGAAACAGCCGCATTACCAAAACAGTTGAAGCAGAAAGAAGTTTTGCGATGAGAAAATTTCAACGCGAGTCCGTTAGTTAATGCAAGGAAAGATGCAAATGGACTCTCTCAAAATTGGACGGGGATTCAAAGTTTTACCTACCGAATTCGCTGATCTGCGTGCTGAAATACAAAATGTTACAAATCCATTCAAGCCTTCATTCAATTTTGAATCCTTAGTCAGAGTACTTGAGTAGATTTTTCTTTAAGGTTGACATTCAGTTGAGTCACTTTTTTGCAATAAAAACCTTGTAAAATATGACAGTATTTGCGGGCTTGACATGCACGGCAGCGCTCAAGTATTCACGATCCAACCACCGATCTTAGGTGGGATTTGTGATAATATGCGAATTGGATATGAAGTCAAGATACGTATTCCCGTTTTCCCGGAACAGTTTCGAAGTTAAGTATTAAAGTTTTGATAACGCTGTTAAGGCCTCGAACGTGACTAATCCTGATATGAGACGAACTTTATAAACAATCTAATTTCACAAATTGGGACCAAGGCAGCTGGTTTGTGGGAGTTAAAGTCGTTTGTCAAACCAAATTAGATCGTCGTTTCCAAGACTTTTTGAACTGAATTTATTATAGACTGAACGTCTAATAAATAACTGTAATGGTTAGTTACTTCTAATAAATGAAGGGCTGTAGTTATGTTCTAAATAATTTATACATGAAACGTGTCGCGTGCACTATTTATTAGCTTTGCATCATTCTCGTATTGTATAAATACCAGATTATAAGTTATTGAACTCGTTATCTTTTATCAAAACGTATAGGGTACGGTACGCCGTAGAAATGCTAAAATTAAACTAAGTTAGATGCCATAAGACCTTAGAATAGTAGTACTAAAACAAGCAATGGTGGATAGACTCGCATGTAAGCGGTCCGCTTCCAAGCCTCTCAACAATAAAACGTATGATAGATGTTGACATCGACAAGCCCTCGCGTGTTGCCAGTACCGTTCCGTCCCCACTCCCAAGGGCTGAGCCGGGCCGCCAGACGACCATCTTTACAAGACCCTCCACCCCTCGCGCCAGCCTTTGACCCACAGATCTCAAACAGGCAAAAAGGGCAACTCACAAGTTCTCAATAATCTGGACGATTGTATCAGAGTATCGAATTGGGGTTCGGTGCACTCCGCACCATATTTAAAAATCGAATGCCGATGGAACATGATTTAAAAATGGCCGACGGTTTGTGGACCTTTTTGGAAGATTTGAATTTAAGCTGTGATTTCACGGCCCCACATCATCTCATGTTTCAATTTAGTTTTAATTCCTTTAAATAGGGGTAAGGAAATGAAGAGTGGAATTTAAGAGTCATTTCGGATCGTTCCTTACAAAATTACACTCAGTATTCTAATAACTTTATAAATATCGTTTGTAAATATGTCGATCTTATTAGGAAAGAAATTTTAACACATCAGATTATGTTGAATTAAAATGCATTGCGAAATCGAAATTCCTTTAAAATCCTCTCAGCATGAAACGAAAATGATATGATACGTATCTCAAGCTTGTTTCAGGGCCACCTGCTTGACACATGGACATACAAATGCTTACTTTATGTAAGGTTTAGTTGGCGGATCGCGAATAAATTTACAGTTTTTATATTACGTATCGAATTAACGCATCGACAGACGTGTCGTAAACACACGAAAGCAACGACATCGTCTTATTTTCTCGGATAAATAAGGTATACATATTAGTAAGGAATTTAATTAAAATATATGATCGTGCGGACGTCACTTACCTATATTGTAATTTTAATGTTATTTTGTCATCATATCGTGAGGTTACTTAATAATGTAGGTTTGGTCATTCAAAATAGCTAAGATGTTTAAAAGTATATAATATTATTTATGCATTTATTAATTTTTTACTTTTAAGGCACGTCAACAGAATAAACACCAACATTAATAAAATACAAGATGAAGAAAAACAAAATAAGTTATCTCATATTTTCCACAACACAATTAATAGTAAATATTTTGCCACATACTAGTAAATAAAGAAAGCGATACAAGTCAATAAATGCGTCAATAATACCTCCTTAAAAATAAAAATACAATCTTTTAATTTAGAAAGCAACTTTCAACGCCGATGTTTTCCCAGTCATTTTTGGTTGCATTATGAAATTCATTAACTGGGGATTGATTTAATCTCGTCCGACAGCCAAGTGGAGTCTCAAGAGGCCCAAATTAATTTTAAGAACAGAACAACATTCTACCATGCAAGCTGAACATTTGCGGTTATGAAAATGAAAGTCAAAGGGTTATAACCCTTTCTACATGGAGATAGGAGATAGTGTTCTGTTTCTTGGGTGGAAGTAAAAAGTTTGTAAAGGTGCCAAGATCAAGTATCCAACCGTGGGCAGGCAACAGATGCCCCGAACGGGTCTGTGAGCGTTTATCAAAACGTTACGATGCTGAAATAATTGTTGACTAATTATTTTGTTAATGCAGCTAGTAATTGACGCTTGAAAACATTTACAGTGTTTTGGGACTCCAATCTAATTTGTTCGGTGGCTGTTTGTGAGATTAACTCGATTCTGGTGCAGTACATCTGTTTGTAATAGCCCTTAGAGATAGGTCCGACAGTAATTTAATTTGTTTGTTTTGCTTTGAGCAGGCTTTCGCAATTTTCATCTCGATGTAAAATGTGTTCGTATTCTGTAGCTGATTATAAAGAAAAGTATGCTACAAAAATTACATAACCTACATTTAAAACATATCTACTAAAGTTCTTGCTACTAAAACTACTACAAAAAAGTTTTAAAAACAAAAAATAGACGCAACCGTTAACAACAGTAGGAACGAGTAACAAAACATTTGAAACATTCCATCAAAAGGTTATCTCACTAAAGTGTTGGTCCCTCAAATGCTAAGCGTGTAGTTTCGACAATTCCCTCTAAAGTTCAACAACGTTTTGACCGACGTTTTCCGTACTTTAGTTAGGTACCTAACAACACCGGCCCCTTCCCCGTACTGAAGTAAAGTCCTTTATACGAAATACTAGACGCGAGGACGTAAAGTTATAAGATGACGCTTCTACGAAAGAGTAACAAGTTTTAAACTGGTTACAGTATTAAAAAGAACTGCGGCTTTATAATGTTTCTAAGTTAAAAATGTCAATACGGGAATTATTATTTTAGAAAAGATCATGATGTACAATATCATACTCTGATTAATTTCTATAATTAATTTCTTTACCATTTATTATCAATAATATGTTTACTTATCAATTGTAGATGTGAAAGTGCTTAGAACCGTATGTATCTTATCTATACGAGTGTGGGAAAATATTTGGTGTCTGTTTTGGTAACCAATCGGCGTGTGACATGACTTCAAAGCCGATAGTCATTTTAATATTGTACCGACACGACTAGGACGATCGACCATACTTTGGTAACCTTGCTGATGTTAACCCAAATCAAATATTTTTAGTTTTAGTTAAACAAAATCGACACATTTGAAAGTAAAGCGAAACAAGACTGTGCATATCAGTCGGTAAATGAATGATGAATAATCATCACCTTCATTCAATTTTGTTGAAAATCAGATAGTATCAAAAACCTTAAGTGGAATCTTTCAGCAAAATCGCGACTCTCATGCCTTGGTCCCTTCTTAGTAAACTGGAAAGCCACTCAGACTTGTTTAGCGGTTCCGTCGTCTAAGGGTTGAAATTCGTAAGGGTACCAACGCTGACGCGGCGAACCGTACCGTCTGGACGCACTTAATACCCCCACATTCTTCGTGGATGGGGCTCTACGTCCGGAACAAAATATACTTCATAAGGACTTTAAGTTTCAGACAAATAACCTTTTTGAGTCTTGGTATAGTTCATTTTAAACTATTTTCAGTTCAAAGTTATTGAAAAGGAGAGACTCGGTTGACTTTTGCAAAACTTGGTTGAAATTTTGGAACGGGACCACGTTTTGCTCTGAACAAATTCGTTGAAATGATATTGCTCTTCCCATATAAAATGTTTCTACAAAAACTGATTTATTTATGAAAATGCGTTAAAAAGGAAAGTCTGAGATTTATAAATATAAAATATGCACCAACTTCAACATAGAAAGATGCATTAAAAAATGAGAACACGTGCGGGTTTTCAAATTCCCACCGCACTCTATGTAATCTCTTTTAAAATTCTAATTTAAAGTTACTTAAATGAGGCGTCCTATGATTATGTGGAATATATTAACCACTATTTTTGACTTACGGGACTTTGAATTAAAACTTCAATAAGTTGAACCTACGTTTAATATAGTGCCTATTATTTATGAAGCTATATGTTGTATATTTCTTATTCTGCTTCTTAATAAAAAACAAATTCGTTTCTCATTTCAACAGAAGTTTCTTCTTAATCTTATATGTCCTACGCAATTATCTTTATAACAATTTATAGGTCGGTTATAGTCATTTTTTATTCTCAACACACTATTTATATCGATTTCTGCACTACAGATCGACGTTACAATGTCATTTTGGTTCTTTTTAGTATCTTAAATGGGCATTTACATTACTACTTAGGTATCTGTAAAACCTACAAACAAAACACGTCACCTCCACTCATACCTACTTATAAGTCGGACATTTTAAAGCACCCACCAATCTTAAAATATTAATAATTTGGCTACATACATACAGCTAAAAAATATTTATGAAAGGTTACCCACCTACACAGCGGGTGTCAAAGGAATCGGAATTTATGCAAAAATATTATATTCCTGTTCATAAAGTAAAGAGTTGATGGTTCCCACGTATTTCGAGATTCAAGGCAAGATTGGCAAAAAAAGGTTATATTCGAATTATGTTACATTTAAATTAGTTATGAGTTATATAGCTGGTGAACCTACTTAGTTACTAAAGCAAATACTCAATAAATATTTCCCGTTATTTCATTTACATCTTGATCACAATTGTATGAAAGTTGATATAGAAATATGTAATATCTACTATAGTACCTATCTATAAATACACAAAGGATTCTTATAAAACTTATTTGATATGAATATTCAATAGTTTAATATTAACGATGTTATTATTCGCACGGATAATATGTATTTATCTACTAATAAACAAATAAAAAGCATTCACTACGATTTAAATAAAAGAAACTGCTATAGCTATGACATTGGTACCTACCTAAATAACTTTTATTATCTCAAAGACATCTTGGATTTGTTAAAAATTAGCGTTTTTCGTGTTTAAATTCAACACTAATTACTGCACTTACTGACAAGTTAATCTTCTCATTATATAGATAATCTAAATGCGCTTAATTATGCCTGCCGAGTAAACCTTGGTGGATTAGTATTCATTTGAATAAGTATATACAGAGAGTTGTATCTAAGGTACATCTAAAGGTTTGTAGGTAAATAAAGGGGGTATCGACATAAGAATCAATTAATACTGTAATTTATACATCACACATTGATTAAATTCTTGTGATTAAAACATTCCCAAATTAGTTAAATATTTATGCAAATTTTAATTGAAACATTATCGATGTTAACGCTGATTAGTCGACAACCCGCCGGGGTACGTGCATACAAAATTCCTTATGAATAAGTATTTCTTCTATATTCGTAATATGTAAGTAGTAATAAAGATAGCTAAGTAAAGTATTCTGCATACTCGTTTCAGCTTGGTAATTAAGAATCTTTATTAAAATAACTGGAGTACCCAGGTAGCTGCTAGACAGGTTCTTGCATATAAAATTGGATTATGCATATTTGCAATTTATAGAGGAACGTTGAATATATTATCTTTTAGTGTTCGGGATTAAAATATAATCAACATGTAAACCCTTTTAAGCGTTTAGTAATCCACGTACTTACAATTACGTGCCTAACATAGAGTAATTTTAACTGACTCAAAAATAGCCTTTATGTTCTACTCTCAAAAGAGCCATCCTTTGTTTTAACTTAAAATAATATCCAAACAAGAGCTGTAATCACTATATCAATACATTATTGTTTATCGATATCGATTCTTTCATAAATAACGATGCTTTCTCATCGCGATAAATCATGACACTTTGTATATTATCGGCGGCAGCGCGCGGCGCCACGAATGATATGATTAGAATGTATGGAGCTTCTTCGTTCTCGCCTAACCACAAATTTGCTTTCACACTTCCCGCATCAACATTCCCTTCATTCTCAAGAACAAAGAACCAAATAAATTAGACAAACTAAACACAAACAGATCACGTCCCACATTAAATGCATTTCAAAAACGATAACGTAAATCGATCTCAAGTCGACTCGAGTCTCCGGTACCATCAAAATGTCATCTCGTTTGGAGCACTCGTTTCTAGAATCGATATCATTTTCGAATATCGGAATCGAGATTTAGTAAATTTGGAAATTCGCATGCAGATCTTTAGCTCGGTGCAGCGTAGGACCTGTGGTAATCAAGAAATACTGTGTACCCTTGGTTAGGGGTGTTTTACCCCACTCGCCCCTTAGATAGGGAGGGGACCGCGATGTTTGTTTGTTTCAACCTCGGGAAGCGAGGCTTGTGTGAGAAGGTTAATTTGGTGGGTAGATAAGTCGGTAGGTAGACATTATTTTTATGTAGCTTAGTTAAGGAAGTTTGTCCCCTTCCTTCGTTATGTTTTCGTTCATTTTTTATATCGGGTTTCGCGTGAACTTTTATATTATGTATTCACTTTTAACATTGTTTCCGTGTTTTTGTTTTTCTTGTAAATATAACACAGACGATGCGAGATGACGTCTTAAATAAATCATGCCTAGGAAGACGTTTATATTTCTTTTGGTTATAGGACAAAATACTTTTGTTGTACAAATATATACAGGTTAGCATGAATAAGAATAAGTACCTACACAGATACCTATACTATCAAACATTTTTTTACAGCGTATCAATCACCACTCTATTAAACAAAAAACAAATTTAAGGGTTATGTAGAAATTACATGTCCGTTTCTTCTCTGTTATGTATAACCCAAGTGTCAATTACCTACTGACTTTACATAAAACGCTTTAAACACATAACAGATAAAAGTACATAAAGACAAAAGTACATTTATAGATAAGTTTTCACATTCAAAAAAGCAACTAGACACTTTTTACTTTTAAAAAGATAATGCTTTAAGTAAAGTTTTCGTTGGTTAAGTTTAAGTTATAACTTAAAGCGCGCTTAATGCGTGTCGGGGTGCCATTACTTTGTATCAATGACAACCATTTTTTATGTTATCGGTACACTAAGATCCTTGCATTTACGTATTTGTCTTTTATGTAATGCACGCAACGGTATCTCCAGCTACCTAATAATTTTTTTGGAAGGGGGTAGATCATTTAAAATTACCTACGAAAAACAATTTTCAATTCACCCTATCCAAAATTACACGTCCCGGTCCAGCAGTTTTAGAGTAGCATAAACACATACCAACAAACATTTAATTGAATTTTATATGCGGAGGTGTGGATAACATTGTGTCGAAACTGAAGGGTGAAGCCAGCGCCACTTCGCTATCTAATTGAAATATGTATTTGTAGTGTTATCAACAGCTGAATGTTAAGTTTATTTTGTGTAACGTAAATAGTATGCGCGTAGGCAGTGCCCACGTATGTTGGTATATAGAGCGAACTGTTTTATATAGAAGTTATCTTGTGTTTTGGAGATATAAGTACGTAGGTAGGTGAGTTGGTTTGTGTCGATGTGAATTGTAATGTGGTTTTTAGTAGGCAGACATATTATTAAGTTAATTCTATTTATTAAACAAAATTATCTAAGTCATTAAAATAATATAAATAAATAAATATATTTTTAAAATACATAGTTATAAAAGCTTTGTCAGTTAATTAATGTAAATTACAATGAAATGCATTAATAAAATAATTATTAGGCACATACATAGACACAGTATTCTAGTAAAATATAACGAGTTAACATAACAGTTTCCTGATGGTTAAAGAGCACATTATAATATATAATATTAGATAAGGACTAAATAGTGACGTGAAATTATGATAAAGTCTTTAATGATCATAGTATATGCCTCATTAATATTTAGATGATAATATTGTTACATAAAACGTCACACTAAAGTGCTTTTTCAAATAAAATATTAGATTTATTATAGATATTTAAATGTTAAAGACTATTAACATATTACAAAGTAAATAATAGTATGGAATATATCAATATTACTGCATAATATTTATAATTGACTTATCGACTACTAGGCGTGACCTCATATTCTATCTAGTCTTGACACTAGATAATAATTTACTATAATTATATTTTTTAGATAAATGTAGATACAGCCTTTCTACTCATGTGATTTTATGCAATTAGTGAGTCAAATATTTATAAGAAAACAATGATACCACCTAAAAGCAAGCAACAGGAACTGACTGCAAGTTTTATACTAAAATGTTTATATAGGTAGTGTAAAAAA
Source organism: Spodoptera frugiperda (assembly GCF_023101765.2). Classification (NCBI taxonomy): domain Eukaryota; kingdom Metazoa; phylum Arthropoda; class Insecta; order Lepidoptera; family Noctuidae; genus Spodoptera; species Spodoptera frugiperda. Next base: position 8,342,760 of record NC_064241.1, on the reverse strand, counting down.
TATCATCTAGGTAATCTTAGCAAAATGGCATTATCTACGAAATCTAATTTTATACGGGTGTAAATAAATGTTTTGATGTATGAAAGACACATAACAGAATCGTGTTATAGGCCTATTTACCACGTGCACGTGCGCCTAAATGCTATTAAAAAACTACTGATTGTAGATACAATGTTTAGCGACAAACTTAACTGTGCACTTATACTTTAATAATTGCGTTCTAATTTTCATTTGAAATAGAAGCATTTGAAATTTTATGAGCAGCAAAAATAAATTTGTAATGTTAAGTATTGACACGTTCAATCAACGCCACTCAAGGGTATAAGCGAAGTGGTACTTTCCACCTGAATGACCATTCATAATGCGTGTATGCAAATGACTATGATTTTTATTACTATTGACGTAGTTTTCGTGACGGTTGTACGTAATACAAACAGCTGGCACCCGCATTGTATACAAAATAGATGTTATGTATCCGAAATATGTATTGTGCTATCAGAAAAATGACTATTACCATAAATCCTGTACTTTAATGAGTATTTTTTTAAATTCAAACACAGTAATCCTTACTAATTATACTCCTCCCCCATTTCTCATTACATCTAAATGCCTACGGTGCGATAATTCAAGCCTAATAGCTTGAAATGATTTTATAAAGGGAAGCTCCATCTCGCAAAATCAACGCCCTCTGCACATTTTCTTTATCAAACCCTATGGTTATATTTCCACAAGGTGCACAAAACATTATCGACCACACAAGGGGCCATGTTTACCAACAAATAAGGGGGTTGGTTGCAGCGCATGCGCGGGCCGTCGGCGGCTGTGCGCGTCTCTATAAATATGGCGACGGTACGCTAGCCCTTCCTCCGTTATGCAACTCTGTTTGATCTAGAAACATCTCAATAAATCTTTCCGATCATTAGGAAAAAGTTTTTAATAAAAATAACATGCCATTATTAAAATTTATTGAGCCGACGCTCGGCGGCCATTTTGAAATAGAACTCCGCTTATAAGAGTTCTTATTGGAACGATGTTATCTTTTTCGTAAGACGAGTTTGTAAACTTATAAACTTCTATGAAACATTATTAGATTTTACAGCTATTCTAACAAGATATATTTTAGAAAAATATTTTCAATCGGTAAGGTTAATCCGAAATTCCAAACAAGTGCTGAAGAAAAAGTTCAAGAATAAGCTTAAGGCTTCACATAAGCTTATTAGGCTTAAAAATCACATTTTCTTATCTTTATACAAATTTTATTTTAAATTTATAAATGTCCAGCATTTATTTTGACTGTGCTACACTAATAAATAACACACACTGAGATAAGCTGCGTCCCAATACCATGTATGAAAATAAGTATTCAAATTTATTCAGACCGAAATTCTTGTTGGAGTGCTCATTCGAAACTTGCAATTTGCATTTTTTGGCACAGTTTAATGTTGAGTATTAGTAGTTTAACTTTGGGTAAATTAATATAAACAGAACATGTAAGGGCGGGTACAGTTGGCGGGAAGGAAAGGAAGGAAGCCATTATGCGGAGCCTAACGCCATCTATCCAAAATCCTCGGAGGCTTTTCCAAGCTACACCGAATGCTACGGGACGTAGCTGAATATTTTCGTAGCGTTGTTTTTCTTAGGTTATTATTTTGTTCTGTAGGCGTTAGATTGCGTACAAAGTTTGTATTTGTAAAGAAAATTATCTGTGATATATTATGTTTAATTTAGCAGAGTTGTAATTTTACGCTTTTCGTTTGTAACATCGTTGAAAATTTATAAAACTTTTTGAAAGATTTATAGCGTGTAATTTCAACGAGTGTAACAATGACATAATTAAGGCACGTAGCAATTTATACGTTAACAACAAAACTATAAAGTCTCAATTTAAATGATTTAAGACGTTATTAATTAACTCAAAAATTACTTTTCAACGGAATTAAGCTTTGTAAATTCGTTTCGGGATTTGTCTTGTCAGATTTATGTGATGATTTCTTCATTATGACGCACCGTGGAATTTTTTTACAATACTATTTAATTGGGATATTTCTTGCTCATTGTTAATGCCAAAATAATGCAAACATACCAAAAATATAAATAAAATATATTTTTTTAAGTAAATACAAAGAAATATTCTAAAAAAAATATGCAAGAATTTTCCAAATTCAATTCAACGTCCCGAAGCATTTAATCGAAACCAGTTCCACCGGCGAAGCCTTTCGAAGGACGCGCAGCCTACTTTCTATCCGTCTCTTTTTTTGAATATCCGATTGTTTACGCGAAAGAGAGATAGCAATCATTACGTAAACCTCTTGTGTGGCCTTTAACTTGCTACAGATTAATGAGTTTTTATATTATTATATAGATAGATATAGGTACCTACTGAATATGTATAGAAGAAATAGGCAAAGGTTCTTAATTAGGCAATTAACTCTTTGATAGTTGGCTGCCCTATCTGTCATATGTATCATAATCATATAATAGTGGGCATGTAAAATAGCCTGACATATAGAAAATTTATTAGTTTTATCGCGGCTTCACCGGCGTGGAATTAAATTGGTGTTCAGTTCCGTGATACATCAGTCTTGTGTTACCGAAAATTATGACGTAGGTACTTTGATGTTATTGTAAGATTAAATTCATCTATAATTTATCTTCGTCATTAATGCATGTGCCTATTCATTTATGTATAGGATAATACATGGTTAACCGAACACATTATGGTAATTTCCTTACAATGTAAAAGTTAGTTATAGACAGTTATTTTTAAAATGTTAAACTGTAATGTTTTTATCTTACTATAAATATCAGTAGGAGGGTTTCTATTAGTTGAATATCCAGCAGTTTCTGTACCATTTTTGTAAATAAAACAATATCTACAATTGGGACTGTAAGAATAAAAATACATTCTTGCTTTCTGAGCTTTGGTCGGGTCCAAATTGTAGGTGGCACTCCGTCATTTCCCATGAGTGACCTAAGAGACGAATGAGGGGTTATCGCCAAGAGTATGGGTACCGACATCTCGAGGGATTTCTGTATCGCAATTTTTGAAGGAGCGATATTATTATTCAGCTATGGATTTTGAAAAGGGTTACTTTGTTGTTCCTATTTCAGATACGTTTTATTTTAGTTTGTGCATACTTTCTATATAAGTTTTGTCTAGTCAAAGTATCGAATATAGTTCACAATATAAGGCTTAATTTGTATAGATAATGTTTTGGAAAATTCAATATTCCCACGGGAAATCCAGACTAACCTCAAATAGGACCGCGAGAAGATCGAATCCTTCGATTCATTACAAAACGGATACGAGGCCGGTTCAATTTTGGATTGTGTGTCTCTCTCTATCATCATAACAAATGACAAGGATGGATGTTGATTCGAAACGGTGCTTAATTTCCGCCTGCGGTGAGGCGTAATCAATGAATTTTATTATAAAACCCGCTTTGTGCGATGTGGGCGGTGAGTTCGGTCCACATACTCTAATGTCTATCACCGTGTTTGAATCTTAACTTATGCCTTCCCGTTGCTTCGGTTACATCATGCAGAGAAGAAAATCTCTAGTTGTTTATCCCGTTGCAGGAATTTCCACTCTAACATAAATGCCTTACGGTTGAATCTCCCTCGCAGCTACTTATATACCGAGACTTCACGTTCCGAGTTCAATTGTGTAGGTATTGTAATAAGAGATATTTGTTCATAAAAACTGCAACAGAGCTGCGTACTTTATAGTGCTGCAAGTATTGATTGATAATTTACTTTTAATAATAAAAACATCAGACTGTTTGTATTTGATACAAATTCTTTAGATACCTCTTTATAAAACCACGTCAGTCACGATTCTGCTATTAATATCTACAGCCATATGAATTTGATTAAATTTATCGTTACTTTAAATAATAATATTTCGGCACAAATTGATGTTGCCAGCCGCAGCAAAAAATCTCGGAGAAAAAAATATGTTTTCAGAGCGTCGACGTCGTTTATTTTTACCCACTAGAATACAAATTGGCATTGTTTTAATAAGATGAGGGCAAACTAAGCGTGTCGCGAACAACTCATTATCATCGAGCGAACTGGTGGTATCTGTTTTTGTAAATTTGTTTTGATTAAAGTTCTCTACGTACACAAATATAGAGCAGCCGACCTCTCCCATGCCGGGCCGAACACGTTCTAGTTTTCAAACATTCACAAACAATTCATCCTAGTTATTTCAAGGACGGATTACGCAAGTTTCGTTAGCTTGTTTTACTTAATTGGACAACTTTTTTTGCCTTTCAATTTGGTCCTTGGAAGCTAAAACTAACCAGTTCTTTAACAAAATTTTGCCAAAGTTTTTTTCTTTAGTTATAATATAATAAAGTGGCTTGACTAGATGGTTCAGCCAGCTCTATAGTAAGTGGGTGTCTAAAATTTACATAGTTCTCGAATATTTTATTAAAATGTTCCTGAACAAACAAAGCAATGCTATTACTGAATGGTTTACTAAATGTGTACCAAAAAAATTTAAAAGCTTCCATTTAAAAATTCCTCTCCGAATCTCACCACTTCGGTGTAAAAATACATGAATGCTAAAGTGTAGTTTATGAAACTTTAAATCCCGTTGAGAACTATTTTCACACCAACAAGCGTAGGTACGTAGGGGAGAGTGCTACGAAAGAGGTGATGTTAAAAAATCTTTAGCAAAACATTACATCGAACCCATTAACTCGTCTAGTAAACATCAATGTTTAGTGATCCGATGAATCTTCATTAAAGATGCTTATTTATAGCTACACTTTCATTTTTCTTGTAGAAAGTATGAAATTCAACAAATTTCAATGTAAAATGAATCTATTTATAGCTGCAGGATTCCAATGCCAAAACGAATACTGAATATGATATCTGTGTCAAAAAGAACACAGCAAAGTCAGTCTCGCCAAATGTTTATTTTTCGACCTTCAAAAGTTCAAACAGTCGGCCGACTAAATGCCAATTATGGGCACCTGCTACCACGAGACGCTCGCGACAATTTGCTAGGTGCCGCGCGCTCTCTCTAACGCGCGGCGTAACGCGGGCCCAGCACGCGGGCCCCTAATCCCCTCGTATCGTCTACGCGAAACGTCAATGAACTTTACTAATCTCCGCACGATACAAATCGGAGGCGTCCGAGCCCGTCCTTGCACAGCAAAAATGTTAATTCTGGATTCATTCCACGCAGTATCCTTGGCACGCCACTAGAAATAACTAAGATTGAACTTAGCTAAACTTCATTAAGAATGGAACGTAATTTTGAAATGTTTTACACAAAGTTTTGCTACGAAAATTGCGTGTTGCAATCAAACGTTTCATAGGCCATTGACCGAGTTTGTCGCGTGTAATAATATGCAATGACATAATGGTCATATGACGCGGCGCCGTTGATGTGACGTGTTGTCAACCAGCACGCGATTACGGCTACACGATCGTTTAGACAGAAAAAAAAATCACCATTGTATGTAAATAAATGAACCAGAGTAGTTATTTTTTCAGAGTTCTTATCTGCAAATATAACCACTCAATAAATATTATACAACATTTTAGTTAGATATATAATTATAATTGAGAAGACTACAGTAAATTATATTTTGTCTTAATTAATTCTGGGTCCTGTCTGTTGTACGTTATTACGTTGGTGCATTTTATTATAATTGATTACGTATCGGCCGTCATCCTTGAATTATAAATTAGTACACGCCTTTGTAATAATTATCCAAATCGAATTCAATCCGGCCGTACGTAAAGGAAGTCTTTGATAAAGATGTCTATTTTAAGCTTAAGGTCGGCCGACGTGAACAAAGGTGCTCGTCACAAATTTGTACTATTTAATTTTCGCAGTTGAACTAGTGAACTCAGTTTTTCCTATACTAATAAGTAGTATCAATCAAAACGACACTTACTATATCTATATAAATAATATGAAACCAAAAGTAGGAAAGTATTTTACTCATAGTGATATTTACCTAACTAGCATTTATACGTGATTTTAATAAACCTATTCCTATCATATTTTCCAGCTATCTTCATATTTATTTGTAAATATCAGTTTGCTTATCTTAAATGAATGTAATTATATAAACATAAACTGTGTGATTAATAATAAAATTGCATAATTGTTTAACTTGAAACACTCAAATTGAATAAAGTAAAGATAAACGGCACCTATTTACTTCATTTTATCTGCTTTTAAAGTGTTTTATTATTCATCAGCTCTTCATTAAATAATACATGAATCTAATTTTGTATATTATTAGTCAACTATACGTACATTGCTAAATATAAATCAATTTATATGATTCTCATTGTACAAAACAAATCTGTTATCCAATATCCAATTCATAATTCTTATTAACATTTTTCCAATGGGAAATAATTGGAAAAATATTCGAGTATCTAATTAGAAAATTCACTACCACCCTTTTGCAAAAGCTCGGTCGCGACTTAGTTCCATCGTGATCGACCAGATGTCGCTACTAGTAGCGTCGGGAAAAAGTTTTTTGCTGGTGTGCGATAACTTCCTTGTCGCTACACGAGACGCACACTTTCAAAATGGCGACTGTAAACTCGCGTACGGACGAGGCACACATGCGCAAACTCTACTATGCTGACACACACAAATGAACGTGTCGTGAGTAAATACGAGACTTTATATTCAGTTAGTGTGCGTGAAAGCGTGTTTACGTAAGAAAATACGTGTACTCACACAGCGACGTGTATGTACAACAATGTTTGCAGAATTTCTTGGGTTCGGATAGATGGCGTGACTAGGCTTGATTTGAGAGGCTTTGTATGAATGATAAGGCGCAAATATTAGCTCATTATACTTTTTTGTAATTTACATAAATGAGACATTAGATTATTCATATTAGTTAATTGTCCTTCACATCACGTTTTTGCAAAGATTTGTTGCAGACTAGTTTTGTTAGAACATATAATATGTAGATTTAAAAGTTATCAGTATTGGTATCAACTTGTGTTGTGAAATCGATTGTTGTATAGTTTCGGTATCCAACTATCGAATAACTATTGCTAGTGGGTTCTTTGCCTTTTCTATTACGAATTACGATGACATTCACTTGATAAATATCAAATATTTTTTTAAAGTGGATTTCATTCGAGTATTTTGTGTGGTCGTTGTTTTTTTTTTCAGTTTAAGTAATTTGACAACGTATTACGCTACTAAAGGAAACTTGTCCCTTGTTTGTTGAAAAAAAATGTTCGAATGTAAACAGACCTCATAGGTGAATGAATTTAATAGGTAAATAAAGTCATTAATGTAGGCATCATCGTTATCTTAACTAGTGATCTTTAATACAATTGTTTTTGATAGTTTTTTAATAGAATACTTAGTTAAAGGCAAGGAGTATATTATCTATTTAATAAGGGATGACTAGTAAAGGTCATGTCATGACATTTGTAAAAAAGGTATTTTCTGAAAGATAAGACAATGTAGGTATCTGTAACATTGTCACGTTTATACCTACTTATGTAGAAATATATGTATATAGGTGGAGGTGATATAACTAGTTGTCTATGTATATTTAGATTAGAATATAAATGTCCGAAGTATATAAATAGATATGAATCTATTTGATTAATTTATCATTTTTAATGTCACAATCATACACTTAGGTTATTACCTAAGTATACAAGAGAAAATGTCACCTGGTATTCCAGGTGACATTTTCTCTCGAAGCTTTGGATAATCTGACCAGTTTCCTGCAGCTTCGGTTACCCATTACTAATGGGTAACCGAAGCTGCAGCTCGAAACTGGAGTAGTAACGGAATGGTTTTAGTCAGAAAGAGTCTGACATTCCCTTTCGCCCTACCCAAGGCGGGAAAAGGTATTGGCTGATACCAGAACACAATACGTACCTTTAAAAAAAGGTGACATAAAATGCTTTAACATTTGTCAATAACCTTTTTTATATAAAATTTTGATTATATATATATATTTTTTAGTTTTTGATTTGCCTTTTTTTTCATCACCTTAATTAGTGTTGCTTACGTCGCGTCAACTAAAAAAATAATAAGTATGGACACCTACCATCCAAATAAATTATAATATGAAGGGATATCGTATCCCTATACCTATGAGGGTGGGCAGAAAGGATGAAAAACAAGGGGTCGAGACTAACCCTATTACGGCAAAATAGTACGCCCGGGTACCTACTGATGGGTAGGCATGTTGTACCTTCGTATTTATATGTTGTCATGTTAGTGCAATAAGGAAGGATTTGCTTGCATATATTTCTACCTATGTTTGGGGGTGCAAGAACAGGAAAGGTCTGAATTTAGTAAGATTGTATCTAGGTTCACCCTAAAACTAGGCCCTACTAGTCCTAAGATTAACTTTTAATGCAAAGCATACATTATGTCGCTCAAATAAAACGAGTTTCTTTTGAAAAAAAATAAAAATGTTAATCAATGCATTTCTTATTTCATCAGTACGGTATCTCAATTGACGAAATTCTGATAAAATTCACACAACTTTCAATAATAATATCCGATCCAATCTCAAAGCGTAAAATCTGGCAAATTTACTTTATCTCAAAAGCACTCACGGAACCCAAAAACGAGTGACAAAAAAAAGAATCGTGCACCATTGTTATTAATAGCCTGTGACGTCAGAGCATAGCTGCCGATCCGAACACAAAAAAGTGAAGCGACCAAAGCGGCCATTTTGTGAAATCATATCGATTGGTAGGAAAAAATCCATTGTCGGGCCCATAACCGTCCCCTATTGGCCCACTTTTTAGATGAGGGTGGCACAATAGGGTTAACTTTCCCCGATTTTTTTTTGCTGACGTCCCTTTTAAATATGATTCCCTTATTAAAACTGACGTGTTAGTCTGTCTGTATCGTTTTTGATGTCATATTAGTGGAGGATTCGTTAAGTAATTAATTTTGGGCGTGTAATTAATATTTTATCCGATCTTGGTATTAACATCACGCGATGAGGTAAGATTAATGCTTATTTTGTTTCTTTTTTTTTGTATTTTGGATTAGGGATTTTATATAGAAAACTGCTGCATCATTTTGTATGCGATTTTCCTCGTTTAACAAACACTGATTCGAAGAATTTTGAATGTGATTGTAATCACAAACGTAACTATACTATACTACATTAGTTGAATTATGAATGAATGCTTAGTTAAACAAACTAAGATTATTTTATTGTTTATCTAATTGTTTTGTTACCAATTGACCTCATTTGATAATTCCTCATTCTTTGTTAGAGTGCTAAGATATGGGTTATTTTTCTAATTGTATCAGCTGTTTAGCGGCTTTATAAAAGAAATAACATAATGACTTTTAATTTCTTATTTAACGCCAAAATCACATGTTTTTGATAATGAAATTGTTTTATCATAATTATTTTGGGGAAAAAAATACTAATATCCGCAAACATATCAGTGTTTTTGTTAAATAAATCATGGTCAACATGTAATTATGTGACCCATGATCTGTCTATCGTTACTGTAATCTGCAAACTGTGTTAAACAAATGCGTATATTTAACTAATTACTATTATAACAATTCATACATTGTCTTAGTCCTCATTTAGTCAATTAAAACGTCAAACAGATATTATGATTAATAACAAAACGGAATAACTACTAGATTCAAGAAGATAACAAAACGGATAACAGTATCTAAATAATTATTATCGGACAGAAAATGAAAATATGTCATTTTCATTTATAAATTGGAACATAATCTTAATCTCTATATATAAAAATCAATTGCTGTTCATTAGTCTCGCTAAAACTCGAGAACGGCTGGACCGATTTCGGTAGTTTTGGTCTTGGATTACTTGTGGAAGTCCAAAGAAGGTTTAAAAGGTAAGAATAAAATGTTTTAGGCGGTACGAAGTTTGTCGGGTCAGCTTGTACTGTATAAAATTGTAGACCACACTGTACACTATGGATGCATTAAAGTAATTTAATTTGATTTGAAAAGCAACAGTAGTAGGTATAAGACGAGTATGAACCGATTCTACAATCATCAAAAAGGTACAAATAACATCACCACATTAAATCAGAACAAACACTATAAGGTCAAGTTACCATTAGCTCTTAGATATAACCAAGTTGTAAATACCTATGTCTAATACCTACATATTCTATTTAGGTACACTCTCTACTAAAATCACTTAGTATAAAACCGTCTCGCCGTAGTCTTAACCGGTCCACCATTTAATATAAGCATATTATCATGAACTAGATCATGCACTTAACTCTTGTAACACCGTCTGCCAATCCCTTTCTTAATTGCTTGACTAGACAAGCCATATGTTATAACCATCTCAAATGTCTTCTGAGTATTTTGTATTGAAGATGTTAATCTACTTATACCATTTTATTCAAGACAGCCACATTGTGAGACCATGTTTGTTTTAATTATTTTAGAAAAATATGCTTATTTGTTTTTAAATGAAAAGATTAAATAAAAATAAAATAACAACACGACATTATTCAAGCATGAAAGCAAGCATTCATGATTGGGTATGAGCCACGGTGTGCTACGAAATAAGACGGGCACTCTCGAATGGTTTACGTTACAATTAGTATAAATTACCTAAGAGTTGTTCTAATTAGTTTATCAGTTTTTAGTAAGAGATAATAATTATAAAAGCAGATATTACTGGATTTTATTTGCTATAGTGATAAACAATTCTAAACTTTTTGTTCTGTGGTTTTAATATCATAATTATATTCATAACTACTATATCGTTTATCAAACTGTTACTAAGAGTTTACTACAATTAACTTAGATAATTTAAATTAGAACAATTTGTTGTTATTTGCAAGAAATTAGTATTTTTATGGAATAGGGGCAAACTAGCAGACACAGGATCACCTGATGCAACCTAAATAAATGCCACCTAAGGAATCCCGCAACACCAGAGGAGTCATAGGTGCGTTAATGTAAAATAATCAGTTCAGCTAATCACATGAAAATGTAGACTAGACTTCTCTAAATACCTTAAACATACATAGTATATGGTATAATTGTAACGGCATTATAGTGAGCTACTTGTTAAAAGCCTTGCACTTATCATTCCATCAAAAACTAAGGTTGAGTTTATACTGAAGCGTCACACCGCTACGTTACGTAGTACTAACTACGCTCAGCACATGTAGCACAAGTTGGGCAAGATATTAAATTATTAGGTACAGAGTGACGAAATATAGTCACCTTTCTTTAAAAAAATGATGTTAGGTATAACATAGGCAAAAGTATAGGTACTGTACTGTATCAAAGTATTGTATCATTGAAATTAAAATATTTAAATAACTTTATCTAATTCTGGATTATTTATCAAATTATTAATAGACCTATTTATCTACTAGTCTAATCACTAAATAGTATTAACAATATAAATATCAATAGATATCATATTAAAAGAAAACTTCATTCACTTTTGAAACACTACCTAAACACCTATTTACACTTTATATTTAAACATATTACAAAGTCTCTTCTAACTCATTCGCAGGTGCTCGCCTAGTGTAACTCATACTTTACTAGAAGCGCAGTACACATTTCTGTCGATACCCAGTAACAAGTTTACTACGGCAAGCATTTACCTTTATTTATCTAGAAGATAGAGGGCCGAGTGCACTTACTGAACAGTGTATCCATACCGTTATTTGGTGCATAGACATGTTTATGGGTATGGGGAATCCTTTATGCATTGTTTTAAGGATAGTGGCCACAATGGGTGTAGATAAGTGCACTCTATATACCACAAGATAAAAATTGGTATTTAGATAAATGATAGACAATAGTAGGTATTCTATGTACATACCTATTTGATGAAATATTTTATAGGTAGTTAATTTTTAATTTCACGTTAACGTTAACATTTATTTATTTTTTAATCTTTAATCTGCCAGTGGGTTCACCCACGTTCCCTTGCATGAAAATCATCGTATCGTCCAAGTCAGCTCATACCCTGTCTGTATACCAAATTTCATCAAATTATGTTCAGTAATTCCAGCGTGATTGACGAACCAACATCCAACACAAACTTTAACATTTATAAAATTAGTGCAATAACGTACCTACTTAGGTACGTTAGTACTTACTAATGTACATCTGCCTATGCATTTGCTACAACTCTCATCATGAAACACGCAAGATAACCGTTTTCTAAGTGCGTAGGCGCAGAATATATCATCTGTATCGTAAATAATGACGTTAATCGGTTTATAATCAATTTAAAAGGCGAACTTGATGTTAGTATATATCATTTTACAATCTATAAATTATCAAGATGGCGGATTCTACTCTCTTTAAATGGAAAATGTGAGGTTTTCTTATACAGTATGATGCTATTTGAGTTCTTTTGTATGTCGTTTTATGTGCTGCGAACAATATAGACTGAAGACAGATAGTTTGTCAGTAGGTTTAATTGGCCTGTTATAAATTACATTTAGGCCATTTGCGTTCTCAGCTTTGTAATAATATTAAATGAGATTTGGATATTGTATAATTACCAGAGACTCATTATAACAGGTGAAAGTTAGGGTTACCTTGAGCACTTCTGCTAACCTTTTCTGGGATTACAAGGCGTGATTTACTTATATCACGTTTTTATAATATAGTTCCTTTTTCTTTCATAAATGTTCCCAATATTTCTTTCATTCTTACATAGATATTAGAAATCATAAATCACCATGAATCTCAAGCCAATAAATTAAAAAATCAATTACTAGTATCATTATACGTCTATTAGCCTCACACGCAAAGATATTAACACCTAATTACAGATTAAAATCTTTACAACCAACTATGAGAAATGTTCCGAAAAGAAAAACACAAAAGAAAAACTTATCTATCTACTAAATAATGGTTCTTTATAAGAAACATGGATGTTGTTTGAGTTTATTAAAACAACGAACAATGCATATCGTTCCCCCGGCGACACACGGAGCGTCAAATATCTTGTAGATACGTTTTAATCCTTCACGCTTTAGATAATGCCTACCTCCAGTATGGATGTGCGAAGGGTAGGAGATGACAAGCAAACGTACAGGTCGATTTTCCTTTATATTAGGTAGGTAGGTACTATTTTTTACATGACCTGCATGAACTAGGTACATAGAAAGTAGCTTTAAAACAAATAGCTTAATTTATTCTATGAAACTTTGCTACACAATTAGTTTTCAGTACCTACATAATTATGTATCTAAAATATTGAAGTTGCACTTAATTAAGTCTAATTTTAAAAGTAGATTAGGTACTTAAAATTACTTACATAAAAAGTATATTCGAGTAAAACTAAGAATATAAATGGTTATACACAAATTAAGATATTAAAGCCATTATAAATTAGCTGATGATTCGATGATGCTTTTGCGCCTCCATTTTAGGATATTATTTGTAGGAAACCAATCAATTTTTAACGTCTATTTTATGCTAAATCGAAAGGCCTTCAAAACTAAAACGTGGTTAGTTTTTTGCTTGAAACAGAAGTTTACTACAAATATAAGCGTTAAACATAACATTTAACGTTGGTCTAAGGTGTCTTTGTTTATTTTTTCTAAAGGAACTTCGTCCACATAATTAATTATATTCGTGGTTTAATTAAATAAACAATGGCTTTTAAGGGTATTTATGACATATACATAGAAATATCAAATAATTTTGATTTCGACCAGTTAAACAATGGGCAAATCAAAATTTGTCTTTGCAATTACCCAACCGAACTACGCAAATGTTTTCCAAAATTTTAACTGAAACCAAGTTCTTAGATCGACGAAACAAAGCAGAAAGACAATTAAACCTTCGACATGAAGACCCAAATTCAAAATTATTTGAGTCTGAAATCTCTTAAGATGACTTAAGCTTCTTACATCTGTGGTTGGCAGGCATCTCGAGGGGCGAATGGTAATCAAACCGAGACGGAAGTTGGAGTTTACCGCAATCCCGGCCCGTCTTACCTAAAAACCCTTTAAGATTGCTCCACCTACTCTATAGAGCCTCTATAAGGAAACACGCTGGGAACTTACCTACATAAATAATGAATTCGTAAAAGAAAACTGAGGAAAGAGGCAAACAATGAAAAAGTATACAAAAAGTGTTAATTTTATACCGACCTATTTAATGTGACGTCATCGTTGTGTCGTCTCATTCGAGCTCCAGATGGCTTAAACCAGCTATTACGCCACAGTCTAGTAAATTCTGACGAAATACCAGCAGGCAAAAAACAGAATACAAAACATTGCGGAAGGGGAAAATATATACTGTAATGTTATTCAGAAATCCATGTGAAATGTATGAGTGTGGGGCTCTATTGCTTTGGGCTTTGCCGGGATAATTTTCGTTCCCTATTGTTTTGCTGGATTTCCACCCGATGCCTTCAAGAGAATAAGAGGCTTAGCTTGTGGAAAAATATTTTTGTTTTGCTGTTTTACTCTCTCAAGAATGAAATACTATTTTCTTCGGTCCTATTTTGTAGTAGGAATAAAATCCATAGTTGCAATTTTTCTTCAGAACTGACAAGATAAGTTAATATATATTAGATCACTTTGATCAACATAATATGTGTTCCTTATAATGTACTTATCTGTAGATGACACAGCAAAGTAAACTGGTTCGATAAAAAAAACGCATGCAAGTCGCAAAATTAGCCAATCCTAAAATGTAAGCGGATTAATTATTCATGTGTGCTTAATTATGCACAGGGAGATCACGCAATCCAATTTAACCAGATTGCCTTCGTCCTAGCGATGCGTGTTTTGCAAAAAAACGTTGTGCCTCGATGTGGCTGTAGTTACGGCAAACTTCAAGTGGACATAAATAAGGGTCGCAATATTCGGCGGTCCCATCACGACGGGCGGTGCGCTACTCTCAATTTTACAAAACAAACCCGTCCAAAGAATTTCATACTTTATCAATATTAGAACAGGACTGAAACTCCTTTAGCATACCACGGAATACATCTTTAAATAACAATAAAAGATAATCAACTTTCTGTATTCGCAAACAGGGATCATTTTCGCTAAACATCATAGGGATCCGACGAAGACACTTGAAGCGGAATTTCTTCGCGAAACTGTATACTCGCAGCATCAGTTTTTGGAACAACAAGGATTAAATAAATTCTTTCCAGTGCCATTTTGTTGGAAATTACGAATCAAATTTGCGTCCATATTGGGTTTGTTTCCCAATAAGTTAACATTAAGGTCGCCGAGTAACGAGATTTCTTAAGACTGACTTTTGTGGGTGTTGCCGAAGTCATAATTTTATGTATAAGTTACTCTTTACATTTTAAATTGTATTAATTGAACTTATTAACCTTTCGTTCAATTATTATTGTAATCGATTTCCATTATCAACGGTAAAAGTATTGAGAGTAACTTTCGAATGAATTTTAAACAATGAATTTTTGGTTACGTTTTTAATTTTGGATATACCGGTTCGGAAGAGCAGCACGCCATTATCAACCGGTTTCCACACATGACCATAAATAACAGTGTTACTCATCAGTGAGAAGTGACCGGTATATAAGGGTATAACCAAAACACTACTCCATCTTTGTAAGAGTTTGATTAGTGTTAAAAGCTATAATAACACAAACATCTCCCCTAGCTCGCTCGCATGGTTTATTCCGTCAACATTCGCTTTTTATGCTTCCATTTGCCCATCGACATTCAATTTCTGTATGCAGTCGAGTCCCCGTCGCGCAATACGACAAAATAACTGAACCATTTGGGAATCGGTACCTTTACACCTTAATACAGCTCAAGAGATTTTCCCTTTGTCCATTCCATTCCATACATATCTACTCGGATCACGTAAAGCGTAAGTATAGGTACTCTAAGACACGATGGTTTTCCTTTCGGCTCCATTTGTTCGCCCAAGAGACTTATTATACTGTGTACACTGTACAAGGAGAATATTTTGTTCAAATATAATCAAGGGATGCCGCTTTCTGTCCAAACAATGTTTTTGTTTTTGTTCAATGTTATATGAAAGCATATTCGGGCTCGGGCACGACCGTCGCTCTCGCAAATGCAAATGTTTAACTTCATATTGGATCGGGCGGGTTGTCATTTGTGTAAGTAGATGTGTGATCATATTGAGGGTTTTGGCATACGTATAGATAATACTTTCCACAAAGCTTAGCATATATACATACGTATTATATAGAGAACGATATTATGCCATCTATCTTTTTTTGGAATTGGAAATCTATATCGTAAAATATAATGGGGTATTTTAAGGGATTTTACAATGTCTTGTACGTTTATAAATCACACTTTATATGTGTTAAAATTACTTTTAACTGGTGAGTTAGTGAAAACTATCGATTAAATTCACAATCATTGGCTCTTTCAACAAGCAATAGAAATAAAAATTGATGCGATATAGACATTAATTGTGTATCATATTTAAATCGATTACATAGCCGAAGATGATTAGAGAAAAATGGCTTTAGAAGCAATATTTTGTTTATGTTATTTTTTAATTCTGTCTAACGTATGTAGGTGTAGGTAAACAAGGTTCTGTGTGTAAACAAGGTAAACCGCCCTGTCGTTGGCCGTAGGAGCCTCAATAATATAAAACATGAGCCCGTCCCTCCTATATTTGTAACGCTCACCCTACTTCCACCTACGAACACAGGGAACGAACTTGTTCGTGCAATATCGCTTCGAATAAAACTTTGACTGAAATGTTTTAAATAAAATATTATTGGACAGGTGAGGTAGAGTGTCTCTAGGTATGGAAATATTTTTTGTAAAGTTGTTTTGATAAAATGTTACGAAATAGATGTTTGTTTTGAAAAGATATCGGTGGGGGACGTAGGTATACAACTGTGGAAGAACAATTTCCAGTATGTTGTAGAACGTCTGCTATATATGACTGTCAATTTCCTGATTGGTATATTAGATAAGTTAATTGCTGATAAAATTAAAAAATACTTATTTTTTTCGCACTAAGGTGCCTAATTAAAAAAAGGGTTTGATTAATGTACCTATGAATTATAATATTGCTTATGAGACCTTCCGAAGTTCGCGGAATAAGCTACTTACATACTTCATATTTACTAATAAATTGACCACAGCTCATACTTAAGACTGAAACATCAAAGAATATTGTTTAATAAAAACTAGACGTCCCAAAGTCAACTGGTTCCCCTTGAGATTAATTCAAGTGAAATGATACAGCTAGCGCTACCTATTGGCGTTGTCGAGACATTAAGCACGCTTCATGACACTGGAGACTATGCATTTACATATAACAAACACTATATACATATGGAAATGTTTAGGTTTTGAAGAACTATACCTATGGAAAATTATAACTAAGATAATATATAGAGGGAAAAGATCAGGATGAATTTTAGTAAACTTTTTTATGTTGAAATTAATAATTCCATTGATGATTAAAACGTGCGACCATATTTACATATACATATGTATCATTAAAATTAAGGGTAATTTCAAGACATCTATAATAATTACATAAGAATCTTTCTGACCTTCCACGAAAGAGATACTGAGTAAAATTAAACACATTTTCTAAACATACCATAACCAAAAACAACAACCAACCTAATGACTTTATTAAGATCCCATTTATTCATAATCAACATTCATTTAAAGAACTCAAAAGCTATGGAATCAATAAAAACCATTGTTTTGCGGGAAAAAATCCGGGTACCATCACGTAGCCGACCAATGGGCTCCATGACCAAAATGACGCTCCCCGTTAACTTAAATAACGAACCCAACCATAGATCAAGTAATAAAGAGAGCAGACAAAACAAAAATTAATTAATTACCTCAAACTGATTACTTGTTCCATATCTAGTCCTTTCTATATAATTGTTTTTAGTTTGGCAGACCTTTTAGTCTGATTAAAGTAATTTGAGTTTTATCTCAATTTGTGTTAGGCTTTATTTCAGTTACTATTTTAATTATGAAAGTACGCGACTATGTACATCTAGGTATGTAGTAGACGCAATTGTGACCTAATTACTTTACAGTATGTATATGTATGTATGAATGAATGAATGTACTATAATTTGCAAATGCATATTTAATATTTCGGTACATAGGACAGGAATAAGTCAAAGTCAAAGTCAAAGCATTTATTTCAATTAATCTATACTTATAATAAAATCGTAGAAAAGTGCTGTCTGTACATTGAAAATAAAAATAAAAAAAATAGCAGGGGTTATTGTTATGTCGATGTCGAACCCAAAAATGTAATTAACTTTTTTTTTGTCTGTTTGTCTGTTTGTCTGTTTGTCTGTTTGTCTGTTTGTCTGTTCGTCTGTGCGCGCTAATCTCAGAAACGGCTGATCCGAGTTGGATGCGGTTTTCACGAATATATTGTGGGATGCTTAAATTTACATTTAGTGTTTGTTTCATGTCAATCGGTTCATAAATAAAAAAGTTATGTCAAATTAAAGAATCACGTCGAACATTCTATGCTTATACCATTAATCTCCGCAACTATTTCACGGATTTGGTTGAAATTTGGTACAGATATAGTTTAGAACCTTAGAAAGGACATAGATATATTTTTATTTCAAAAATCAAAAAATAAAAATAAGAAATAAATTATTTATAAATAATTCTATGTCGATCGTTACACGACTTCGGTTCATGTTATTGTTTTAATTCATCGAAAAAAAGTAAATAAATAGTAAAAAGGTATGAAAAAAATAATATCAATATAATAAAACATTTAGTACAAAGAAAATGCTCTAACGGAGTATAGATAATTCTATGTCGATCGTTACACGACTTCGGTTCATGTTATTGTTTTAATTCATCGAAAAAAAGTAAATAAATAAGGTATGAAAAAAATAATATCAATATAATTAAACTTTTAGTACAAAGAAAATGCCCGAACGGAGTATAAATAAATAATCCAAGTTGTCTTTATCCTCGATAGATCGCGCTATGGTTTCGTTACATTCATTTGGTTGGGTATACCGAGCGCTTCGGTACTATCGTAGAAAAAGTGTATTATCAGTCGTATGATTATTTGTCTGTAGTGGTCCTGCTGTTTCGTATATTCTAAATTGGTTTCGTTGTATTTGTCAATTAATAAGTTTATTTGTTGGGTTTTCCTGGTTTTTTGGTTAAACTATTTAACGTAGGTTTAGTTTGATATCGATTATTAGTAGTTACTGTAGTTAGTTTTTTTAATAAAATTGTAAGTCTAATTTATAAATTAATTAGATTAGATTTAAGTCGTTTCTTTTAAATTATTTAGTTTAAGCTTGGTTATTATAGCATAGAGGATAGGTTGTAATATAGTTTCTTTTTTAATTGTTATAAATTCGTAATTCGTAGCTTTCTTTAGTTTTAAGTTAGTTTAAGTCCGTTTTTAAACTATTTTTTCAATGCCCTAAGTGAGTATACATCTATTAAATTCAAACGCAGAGCTCATTATGTTGATTTTTGAAGAGTTCCCTGGAATATCTTCCACATCTCATTTTTGAAGAGATCCCGCGAGATCGGGAACTATGTGGTTAAAACCAAAAATTTGCCGGAAGTCACTATTCCACGCGAACGAAGTCGCGGGCAAAAGCTAGTCCTAAATAAGGCACTTTTGAAACGTCAAATTAAATTGTCCGTCAGTCTGGTAAGTCCGTCAATAAGATTGAGTTGATGAAATGTAGCTATATCATAAGTAGGTATGTAACAAACTGTGGTCATATTACTAAGCAAAATTACTCAGTAGTTGCTATATATTGTCATACATGTTATATTATGAAGAGAGATCTTATAAAATACACACTTTCGTACAATCACCGTCCCGATATAAACATTGGTTGTTATCATAAAACTAACAAGCTTGTCTAGGTATAACAACGGTCATATTCTTTGACACGTTCGGCCAACTTCGGCATCGGTCGGCTTTGATCGGAATATTATACAAGGGCCGGAATAACGCTCTACGGCGGTCCGAGATCATCGCGATATAACACTTGTCATGTTTTTATTGTCTTTGTATGTTAAAATACTGTTCATAATCTGATGCTAATTTTGGTATACATATATGATCCGATTTATTTCGACTACTAATGTTATTTCAGTTCATATAGGTATGTACATATGTTACTTCTTTAAATAAAACAGGGAAAATGTATCCAAGTTTTACTCTATTTCTTCTTTACTTATTTTCCAACGAAGGTCTTAAGTTTTATTCTAGCGAATTTATTCTACAGATTCGAGCTACAAATCAAATTGAAAATCTACATAACGTCACTACTCAGTAGTTCAGTATTTACTTAAAAATACATCTTACACTTGACGTCATTTCTAGGTACATTTTATACATAGAAATGACGTATTTGCTCCCACTCCTAAACTTTAATTAGTTTTATCCAAGTATTGTTATCTTATATGAAAAAATTAAAAATACGTATCTATTATTTTTATTTTACTACCTTACTGACGGAGTAATTCTATTTTTTAATTTTGCATACCCCGTCATCTGAAGTTATTAATATTTTTTTTATTATAAACTCGGGAAAACGTTTTGATCTTGACCAATATCCTTTTGTTTATCGAACCACTACATCTCTAAGTACATAGACATCAACAACAATAAAGATACCGACAAAAGCTAGAAGCTACTAAAATTATCATAAATATATTCTTATGTTTATGAAAATGATGGCCACCGATCTGTGACGAGTCAGCGTTAGTGGAGTTTTGTATAGACACCAACCTTACTCCAATCTGCAAACCTTTTCATTGGATTTTCGACTTCATGTCAAAATAATAAAGTTGAAAGTTGAATAAAGGATTTTGACGGAAAGGTATAGCTTGAACTGCTGTTGTGTGTACACTATTTTCCTCAACTATCTAAGATACTAATATTGTATAGAGGAAAGTTTCGTTTGTTTGTTTGGGAATTGCGGAAAATAGATACATTGATTGGTGCGGAAACCGAGAGTGGCGTATTGTTCTCAAGATGTCAGGGGTCCCTCGGAACTAATCAAAATATTACGAATTCTGAACACGAAATATAATTAAGTTGGTATAGATCGAAAGGCCTATCCTTTTGTTGTGTCTCATTGTTGCCTTTGGAAACCATGTTTTTTTTTTTGTATTCTGCTCAATTTTTTCTAAGAACTCCAGGGTCGGGAACTGAACTGTTCTTTAAATTACAAAACGCAAAAAAATAATTAAGTATTTACTAAGGAGATATAAATATTGTGACAAAAATGTAAGCCTAAGTAAACATAACCAAATACTTATTGAACTAATAATAAAATACAATAGGTACAATGCTTTACCTATTAAAATGTTAGAACTTTCGTATACCGGACTACAACTGGTAGGTACTTAATAATAAATGCTTCAGTCCTAAGACATGTCATGAGACGGTACAGTAATGACAGTGCATGACGTCACTGTACATCCTTTCATAGCCACTCGTGTCTGACATAAAATTACGTCAGACCATTCAGCTGTTCTCCGTAACTTAAAACAGTCTTTATTAACTGAATTCCTTGAAAGCAGAAGGTCTATAAAGTATTTATTTTTGTTCCTACAAAATAGTAAAATGTAATATGTATACCAAATTAATAATATACAATAAATATAATATTTTTCTCTTTGCTGTTAATTCTTTATTCTTTTTACGTTATTTTCGCAAATTTTCTCTTTAAACCCTAAGGTTGACTATTAGAGAATGCCACATGGCATTAAGTTCGCCTTATGTACAATTATTTTACTGTATTGTGTACATTAAAGATTAAATAAATAAATAAAAATAAAATTGTCATATTAATGGCTCCCATGGATTCCATTTTTAAATTTTAATTTAAAGGAGGGAATAGAACATATTATTAAAAAAATATCAAAAAAACTTTGCTTACTAAAACATAGTTAAGAAAATCGCAACGAAAAAATCGAGAGCTCATATTCTTTCTTTATGGTCCTTGCACAATAAGTAACTCATGCTTAAAAGACCTTCAACATTTTCTTTTTTAAATTTAAAAACATTTCTCTTTCAGATACTCAACGGCCAGCAGTGGTGCAGAACATTTTGGCACGACTCAACAACACTGAAGCGTACCTAAGCGGTCGTGAACCCGCTCCTTGAACGTGTATTAGATCCCAACAGCTTTATTTGAGTTACAAAAATAAGGCTCTGTTAAAATATTTTGCAAAGTTTCTTTAAACATATTTTACCAAAAGTTGATTTAAATTTCACATTCAAGAGGTCACATTGGAAATCATCATTCCAGCCGCGCCTTTAATTTTATCAAGTTTATAGCTAAAACAACGCATGTCAGTGACATGATCGACCAAAAACAGTCCTATCACATTATGTCAGGTAAGGCATTGTACCTGCAAGTTCACTCCCCCCCTTCACCGCTCACCCCGCGCATCATTGACATGCAAATGAAACGGGCCACGCTCGCGGACCCAACGGTTATTTATCTCTGATTGGCTCGCTTCATTCCGCTTTGACAGACAGGTTCCAATTTCGAACGGAACCCGAATTCGAGTTTATATTATGTAATTAGATGTAAACGAATATACATGTTAGTTTTTGATCACGCATAGTAGGGGAAGTCCCCTAACACCTAAGGTTATTTATAAATAAAACAAAAGCTATTTTAGGAATGTTTATTAAATTATGACTTATATTAGATAACAAAGTTAGAAATCAAATTAAATTAACAAAAATGCAACCTCTGCAAAAAAATAATTAATACCATCAATCAAACTTTGACAACAAAAATCATAATTTTAAAAAGTGGCACCTAGTACCGGACGTCACCCCGCGCATCGATCACATATGTAGCCATCTCCACACTCTGGAATGTCTTCACAAGCTTCATGTACCCACCCACGACAAGATGAGCACTGGATCCAGTCTTCGTCAGTGACCCAACGGTTATTTATCTCTGATTGGCTCGCTTCATTCCGCTTTGACAGACAGGTTCCAATTTCGAACGGAACCCGAATTCGAGTTTATATTATGTAATTAGATGTAAACGAATATGCATGTTAGTTTTTGATCGCGCATAGTGATATTTGATTTTCGTAAATCGAAGAGTTATTTGTCATGAATTATTTTACTTGTGCCAAAAAGTGCAAATTAGGAAATTGTCATTCAACCTGTTTAAAGAAACATTTAGTATATTTTGGTAAATAAATAATACCACAAAAGGTGGTCAAACATTAAATTAAACTCAAAATATAGACGTTCAATAAAAACCGATCGAGCTACGTCGAACTTTACATCGAAATCGCGAATGAAATCGGAATGAATGTTAACTGTATTATTATGTAAACAAACAGACTTGCTTTCAGTACCTTCAACCCAAGCGATGGGAGACGAAGATAAGGGCTTGCACAGAAATAGTACCTACTATTCGTGTCAATCAGCCGTATAAGTAAATTTCAATCTTTATGAATCGAATAAGCGATAAATAACCCTTTGAAAGCCGCGGTACGATTGACAAGTATAATTTTGCCTTTATTTTATCCTAATTGAACCGCGATTCGCGCCTTATCGCCTTTGTGGAATCAATTAAGTATTTTTCTCACAGTTTTACTGTTATTTTTTTATGCGGTATCATTACACTGCAACAAGAAAATAGCATTTTACAAGAAAAATAAGTCGTTCGTAATTTTTTTAAAAAATGTCTTAAAATTGTCCACAAAGCCTAACAATTTTTACATATTAAACATCTTGCAATTTTCAATAGCAATCTATATAGTGCCCATTTAAAATAAAATCAACTAACACTTACCTATTTAAAATAAAACCTGCATTTATATTTAATGAAGGAAGTATCAAGAAACATCGTACTACAGAGTATTATGAGTAAAGCGTTCTCATTAGTCGCGTGAACCGAGTCGGTCCCTTTGTAGTCCAATAAACATGATTGCTCGATGGAGAACAATTATTTTGTTATTTATTACATCAATTGCGCTTGCCTGCTTACATAATATCCGTTTACAGGCACTGATACACGTGTTTTATTTATGGTCCGATAGGTATCTGTATTTTTATTAACCTTGCGAGAGCTTTTTGTATAGTAGAATATTCGTGTAGTACAAGTTTGTACATAGGGGAATACAGGTATAAGATGCAATCAAATTCATTGTTTTGTTTCTTTTTTTTTTTAAGGAAATTGCTATAACTAACCAACTTTAGGCACTGAATAACAGTGTAAATTCTGTGATATTAGGAACTGAAGTTATTTAGTGAACGTTGTATAATCCAGCTACATCATATAGAAATATGTAGGTGTAGGTACTTATCTAGACTGCAGTCTTCCTCATATGCAAATTAGAGATACATGTCCTCGTTGCGAGTTAAACACTGGCTCCATGCATATGTATGTAGGTGCAAGCTTAATACATTGTATTATCCAGTGGATGTTATTCACAGCGACAATGTTTTAATCAAGATAAATCAGCCACGTGAACACGGCCCGTATACAAAATGATTTGCTAATTAAGTAGAAAACAAAACAACAGAATTTTAAAACTAAAACGTAGAAAAAAATCATGTTTTAAAAACAGGAAAGTGTAAAAGTTTCAAATAAGACGCTCTTAGTTTAAATGTCTTAGTGCAGGGGTTCCCAACCTTTTCTTGATCAAGGATCACTTTTTGTCATTTTTGTTAGAGCAGGAACTACTATTACTATTACATATTTTCTGTGGTCGATTTTCACCAGAGTCATGAGGTTTGTTCTAATAAAAAAATGACTTTTTGATTATTGAAATCAGTTGATCCTCTCAGTTGTGACATTAATTTTATTTGAGCTTTAACCATAGTGTTTTTATAGGCATTGTATTGTATATCTCTCTTATTTCACGGACCATATTTTGCCTTCTGCGGACCACCGGTTGAGAACCACTGTCTTAGTGTAAGATTAGCTCGGTCTTACTTATAATATTAGTTAGGTACTTTTATCTCGCAAAGTTTGTGGACGAATTGGCGATGTTCTTAACCCGGATTACCAAATGTTGGCCCAAGTTTGGCAGTTACGGGACTTGTAAGTGGTTTAATTCTTGAAATCGATGGCGACAGCAATTGCGGTACAGTCACGAAACGAATCTTTGGATTTGGTTCAAAGTTTGTTGGTATTTTGCTACTGAGATTTTAGACAGTAAACAAAATACTTTATTTTTTCAACCACATAAAATATTTCTTCTACAGTTTTTGAAATTTTAACACCTATTTATTTTGGCATAACTTATTCACAAACGTTGGTACCGATTGAATCTAAAACGTTTCAACGTTCAAATATTTGCTGGCACAATGTACCTACGAAATTTCTAGAAAAATTTAATCAACTTACCAATCATATTCTACGTCTTTCTAGACGATTGCATAGTAAGATATGTTTCTATAAATTCTATGTGTGAGGGGGTGAAATAATACCAACTTTTTGGGGGAAAAGAGAGGTTGAAATGACTATTTTTCACAAGTCACGTATCGGTTCAAACTTATCCGGCATTAGGTTTGATGATAATAAGTGATACCGCCAAATATGACTTACAAGGATGTAAAAGTGTAACTAGATAAGGTACCGACTATCCAATGTTTTTAACAAGAAATATTGACTATTAAAAAATAAGATCTTTACTTTTAGCTTTTACATAAAAAAAGTTTCAACAACTTTTAAATTTTTACAGTCCAAGTCAAAGCATGTATTTCAAATAATCCTCAATTAGGCACTTTTGAAACGTCAAATTGGATTATCCGTCAGTGAGTAACGCTAGGTGCTCGTTCCAAACAGATAATTTAATTATTACAATCCACCGAAATAAAACGAACTACGGCTTACAAACCACACCTATCAATGACACCTACAAATAATACCTAGTAATAGTTCTGTCCACGACAAAATCATTTCGTATTAAGTAATCAACAGAAAGTACGCAAACAGAATGTTTCCGTCGGCATACATACGCCAACACACGCCGCTCAGTAACTATGCACTGTGATGTATTTTATGAGTTCCACATAGGTCAGGGTCGTTGTTTACAACCGTAAATACACGTAAGACGTACCATACCTACAATTTGGTCAGTTTACATGCAACCTTGTTGTCTGAAATCAACTGACATAAAATGGCGAAGTAAAGATAGAAATCAACAAACAAAATAAAGTTCATCAAAATAGGTATCTAATTAACATTGATCGAAAAACCATGAATAAAAAAAAATGGAAAGAAAATTAGTTTCTATTTAGGTATGTATGTAAACATACGATTTATATAAATGACCTTTAAAAATATACACATTAGAGTTCATAATTCGTCTAAAGAACTATAGGTAGGTGGTGTTTTACCTACGTACCGTGGGTGGCGCATCCATTTACAACAATATCTGTAACCGAGGCATTCACGAAGCGTCCTCGTAGAGTCAATATCAATAAATGGGAAGCTGGGAAATTGGATGTGTTGCGGCTCGTGGCTCGGCCGACACGCTACGTAATAAGATAGTAATGAGGACGTTCTTGCCACTCGTAAAAATATGGTCGTTGGCTCCCGGTCTATGACTAAATATTTAACTAACTCGCCGTGTCCTGTGAAGGTGGTACCTATATTTAGATGTTGTTCAATCACATTATTGTTTGTTTCCGATGCGATGCAATTTTGTTATATTTTTGCTATGGCAATTGGTTTTAGTGCTTATCGAATAGAAAGGAGTTGTTTACATTGGATGTTATATTCTTTTTAAAGATATCCGTATAAATGTGGTATAGGCATATACAATGGCGTTTTTATTTGAACAGAAATAGGAACACTCCTTTGCAAATAGGCCAAGAGCATACACCGCCATTAAAACAGCGGGCCTTTCCTTATACTCATAATAACAGCCAAACAATGGTTCAAACGTACCGTCCACACTCGTAGCACTTCGTCCATTTTCCTTAGCATCCAACCGACAACCGGTTCTATCTGAAAAAAAAAGAATCACAGCATTAATTAATTGCCCCAACTCGTTTGTAACTATCCTAGTAAATTGTGTGTAACCGATTGCATCAGCCTACGAGGATTGATTTGACATTGACACGCCGCGCATGCGTATTGCCCTAATTCCGTGTAAGTTTCCCGTGGGGGAGAGACAACGAGATATAATTTTACATATGAAAGAAAGAGATGAATATAGGGTGCAGAGGGACGACTATAGAGACGGGTCGGTAACATGGCCGACATGACGGCTATTGCATCTGCATGCATTTTAAAGAATAGTGTTTGATGCAGAAGGTTTGACTCTGTGGGAATTTTTGACTTTCTCTTTTTAATTTTGAATAATTCGAAGTTTCATATTCAAGACTTGTACTACTAATTGAATGGATTAAAGGTTTTAGCTATTAGAAAAGGTATATCAAAGAAAGTAAGCTCATAATACGTGTTGATTATATTAATTATAAGCAGTTTTAACTAAAGTAGGATACATAAGAAAAAATCAGGCACAAACATGTAGCAATACAGTGCAATGACCTCCAAATGTACGGATCGAATCGCGCGGTGCCGGAAAATGTTCAAAATATCTACACAGCATACATTGGTTGTCATCAGTGAAATAAAATTTAAATTATAGCACGATTTGTATGTACGAATCCAATCATACCATAAGGTGGATCAACCCACACTATAACTTATATTTTTCAAAATAATTATGACAAAATGTTAATCGAAACCCTAATTTTATTCATATAGATACCTACTTGATAAAATATGTAGCATGTGTTGATATAAATTTATGCAGATATTCAAATGTAAATGAATCTTTCGAGTAATTTACATAATATCGATTGAAGATAACTCAATGTCGAATGTTTTGAGGTTTGTTGTTTGAAATTCAATGTATCAAGGGATAATGGCATTGAACCCTAAATACGGTATTTACATACATTTTTATTCAATTACTTTCAGATAAATGTAATTTATTGGTACAAATCCATCTTAAATTTCATTAACTAAGACAAATGTCGAAACATAATGTAATTGTGTACATAATAATTTATTATAATCATAGCCTTTACAAATGAAGGCATAAGGTACACATACTCGAACCTTTCAGTCTACGTGATACAGAGAATAATTCCTAACCATATGCCATATGCCCAGATATGTAGATAGGAAATGTACGTCGTATTGTACCATTTGTACCCGGCTTCCCTACCTGTCCTTGCGATATCAACAATGTCGTCGACCCACATATCCGCCGAGCGACCTCTCAGAATAGATTGAATTCGTACAATTCAATAAAGGTGCTCAATTTCGAAAAACAAGGAACGCCAGAAGACAATGATGAAATTCCTCGAATATTTCATTTGTATCGTGTAATAAGCCGAGAATCTTTAATTTGGTACATCGTTAAAACAGAAACATTTTCATAGAAACGCCCTGGCTGCTAATCGCTTCAATTTAGCGGAAGTAAATAAAAGTTTAAACAGATTAAACTCGGTAACGAGGGCCGCTGGGAGGAGGGCGAGAGGGGTTAGAGGAGGCACAATTATCTCGTCCTATTTTCCCTTCTAATTTCACGTTAGGTCTACCCTTGAAGGGATTTTGCAGACGTGCGCAGAAAAAACGCAACGCTATTGTTTTTACGGACTTTATAAAAAAGGGTACGGAATTTGGGTTAAATATTTTTTCTTATCAGATAAAAAGCCCTCAGAAGTACGTAGTAATTGCGTTAAAAGAATTTATATTATTCAATATACGTTGCATAGCATTGGAAATCTGATACAAATTAATTAGCCTATCAAATCCACATACACTATATTGATAATGTTCAATTACCTATCAGTTAACAACTGATATTTTGGTTTAGGTACGTTTTTCTAAAGGAACTGTTTTAGGAATAGTTTTACGTTATTCGTCAAGATGTTTAGAAACTTTGCACCAAGGTGAAATGTTCAATTTAAAACGTTTAATCTTAAGCTTTGCGTGTATATAAAAACATGTGTCTATTTCTTTTCTAAATCTTCTAGTTGCGACAAGTCGTTCGTTTGTATGCAAACGCTATCTTCTAACTGAACCGTTCCCCACACGCCTTCAGTTTTTCTCACCATTGAGTTTCACACTCGCGGCTTTTTGGGTTAAACGACACTTGTACGTATCAAATGATAAACCTTGTAGGGATCGGGAAGAAACAGGAAGATTCAAACCTCTTCTTATTCTGGGTTTGTTTATTTAGAAGAATAGGTAATATTGTAGAAGTTACTACATTTCTTACTTGTTACTTTCCTTAATTAAATAATACCGCAGACTCGTGTTTGCTAGCTTAAGTAGGTATGTATGTATGAACATCATGAGAAACTGCAACCCCCTATATTAATTAAGTGACCCAGTTTGTCTCAGTTGACTCAACCACTTACTCAATTACTCGCCACGATAAGACACTGACGCACACTAGAAATAGTTTCCAACAACTTAGCTATAAGGATCATTAACGATAAGTACATAAAACCTATTTTGCAATGCAAATGTTCAATACAATTCGACTTGTAAAAACAAAGAAATATTAATGCAAATAAGGGATGAAATAAGGGATTGCGATTCTTCTCGTTTCTTTTAGTCCAAACGGCGAAAATATTATAATATTTTACAAGAGCAAGAGTTGTTACATTAGCATAGGAATCGTCATAAGTTGATATCATTGAACTTTATTAAGGAATGCTAGCGATAAACACCCCATGTTGCTCTGATCCCATAATCTCATCCAATTATGCTTTGGTTTTATTCTGATAGATGTACTTGTAGTTTCATAAAAGTTGCTGCGAAAGTATGAGATTGGAGCTTGTTTTTCCTTACATTTATTATATCGATTCCTGTTTAGACAAGACAAGACAGTACAAGATAGTACAGTAGGTAATAGTGTTGTATATACGTAATCTTTGGTACACTTACACTTCTCGGTATGTTTTCAATATCGATTAGTCACAGTAAAAAAGGTCGCACCTACTTTACGTAGTATGTGCATAAATCTCATGAAATCTATACATTAACGTGGTATCAGTCGCAATGAATTTGACAGGTCCAATTTAATCTGTATATTTACAATCCACACCTGATAAATCTGACAGCTCTATCAGCATATTCGATAACTTAGCCGTTGGCCACATTATTGTAATTTCATTACGTATATCTTATTACAAAATGATAATACAAATTTGTTTATGTAAAATTCTATGGGGAATTTATTAACAGACGCATTTGGAAAGAACTGTCTATTTATTTAAATTGAAGATAATATGGTGCTACTTTCTCACGTTTTAACTTTTGATATAGCCAACGTCTTGTAAGTCGAATAGTCAGAATTGTTACAATCGATCATAAATATTCAGTTTTAATTCTTGGATTGTGAATAATACAGAATCTTTGTAGGTATCTAATTTTAGTAAAATTAAATACCTACAAAGATTCTGTTGTCTCTCGTTAATACACGTACAAAGTCTCCTATTAACCTAACCTATCTCTCTATTAATGAGCCCTATTTGCCGCAAAATATGTTATGAAATTTCTCCTACCTATATACCAAAGCTAGCCCTCGGCAAACATGTTAATAGAATCAATCTCCTTCAGAAAGTCGATGTGACATTCATACGAAAGCTGCGTCAGTACCCCACATCGTGCCCCTATTTACATGTTTTTCGAATCAACATCCTGATTCCTGATATTGGTTTTATTCGTGACTTGCATTCAGCGGGTACATTAGCTTTCGGTTTGGAGATTGCTTCTGAAGATTAAACGTGTATATACATACGGCTAGAGACAATGCGACGCCCAGAATTAATTGTCTGTCATGAGTATGATGTATGCTGCAAGAGCACGTTTTGTTAAAGGTCGTGTTTTGTTATGTGTTATTAACAAGACTAGAGAAAATGCAACTATGTACTAATGTAGATGTAAAAGTATAAGTATTTATAGAAGAAAAGTTCCTTCAAATTATGTTACTATGGCCAAAAATCTAAAAAAAAAAAGATTTTATCAATATCCAAAGTCAAAGTCAAAGCATTTATTTCAATTAATTCTTAATTAGGCACTTTTGAAACATCAAATCGAATTGTCCATCAGTCTGTCTGTCGATGAAGCTAGGTGCTCGTTCCAAATTAATTAGGCGTCACGTGACATCATTTAATACAATTATCGATTCAAAAGTTTCATCAGCCAATGAAATGTCACAATCGATTTTAAAGTTGTAAAGAAAAATATCAAAAAGTTTTATCTATCCAATATACTAAAACAATACATAGCTATAAGTCTCTAAAACTTCATTTCATTGACAACAATCACGAAGTATTTTAGACAAAACAAAGGTTCTAAGTAACAAAAGTTTGAAGCATTTGCATTCTGCACAGAAGGTGTATGAATAGTAGTGTTGGGAATAATTGTGGCTCTCCTATACCTTCATGCTTGGCTACTAACTACTTTGAGAGAAGTGTGTGTTGTTTCAACGGTCTTATGCATAAGCGGTAGCGGCGCGCGTCATAATTTTATATTATTTGTATGATTTCAAATTGTTGATTTGTTTTTTATTAATGCAATCAATAAAATAATATGTTAAATAATAAAAAAATAATATAAATTACTGACTTTTACACGTGGCTCCGCCTGCGTTCCCGTGGAATAAAAAATAGTTATTCCAGACCATAATCTCTAAAACCTCTGTTCTAAATTTTGAATAATGATTTTTACTGCCATTCTTTTAAAAAGTAAATACAAAATATTTAATTTTAATTTCAGTATAATTTTAATCGTAGTCAAAGTTCTAACAAACTTCGATAAATAATATTTTTGCTTCGTAAATCTATCAAATGCCCGTATAAAAATTGAGATTACTTAACAGCAAATTCTTCGTTTTATTAGTTTAAACACGGGCTGTTAGTAGGTACATTTTTTAATGTTTTCATAAAAGCACTCCTGACACAATGAAAATTAAAATAAGTTAATAAAAAAGTCGTTTACCTTTTTTTACAAAAGGCAATAAAGCTCCGCGTCTTCGCTTTCACTTTCGACAAAAAGCTAAAATTGAATTCAACTAGATTTCACTTTCCGTATTCATAAAAAGAAGTTACCAATTCATAATACAGGTAAACAATGTTTTGTTACAATTTTTTTACTGCTGTCAATCGCTACCGTTTCTTTCAAGCAGTTGTTTTTATTTTACCTCTTTACAGAAAAAAGTCTTTTTTAGCTTCCGTAGTAGGCAAACAAAACCATTGGGAATAAAAATGCGTGAAATTCCATGGATATTTAAACATTGTAGTATCATGGACACCTTGGCTAATATTTATGTTCTTTTTAAGAATACTTTGTTACTCATCTTTTACGTTTAGTCGACAAATTGAAGAACATGAATTCTTTCATACGTAGTGTGTGATTAACATAGCAATTTTATTTAACTAATTTATAACTGCATTTTTGGCTTGCTTTATTAATTATATTCAAGTTGTCGATTTGGTAGATAGGTTAAAGACTAAACGTGGTTTTCACACTCCTGTTTACATACATTTACCTACATACACATGTGATTACATAAAAATATTTTCCTTTCAGATCCGCTCTTCCTATGAATTACGCCACGCACTATGGCGCCGTTTGTACCGGGATGTGTGCCTATAAAGCGAGAGTTTTTAGTTACCGCCCATTCGAGCTAAGTTCGCCCTCGGGTCGGAATGATCCGGGTTCAGACCTCTATCCAGACGTATGGTAATGTTGCAGGTAGATCGAGATGACGTCATTACTCGACCCATGTTCTACTGTGGTAGTTTGTTGTTTGTTTACATAAAGAGATGGAACTGAATGTTGGTACAATTGTTTTATGTGATGGAAGAAAATTAATTTGAGTTTGTTTTGCTTTTTTTTCGCTCAGTTTTGAAAAGGTATGCTGTGTTTTCTTAAAGGTGTAGAAAAGTTAACTCAATCATATACAAGTATTTATTATATTCTTAATAGTTTTATACATTATAGTTCCTTTCGGAAATTTAGTCGTTGAACTAAAATTATACAACCAACAACATTTGAACACAAAAATATAAGTGCTTAAGATCACACAAAAGTGACCTTTTAGTAAATACTACTGCTAAAGTCAGTAAATAGGTTGAACGCAGGTATACTGAGTTTTCTAGGTTATTCGCTACTCAGTCGTAGATTGCTGATAAGCTGAACTATGTTAAAGAAATACTGCGCAAATAGTTTTGTTCGATAACGTGTTTCAAGTCTTAATAGTGAAATAAAAATGCCGAGATCAATGTGAACTTTAGGATAACATATTTTAATTTTAAAGTTTAAAAAGTTATATATTTTTGTACCTAATTGTGTACCAACAAAATAGATAAG
Organism: Spodoptera frugiperda; assembly: GCF_023101765.2. Taxonomy (NCBI): domain Eukaryota; kingdom Metazoa; phylum Arthropoda; class Insecta; order Lepidoptera; family Noctuidae; genus Spodoptera; species Spodoptera frugiperda. The sequence continues at coordinate 8,309,425 of NC_064241.1, read as the reverse complement.
AGAATATAAGTTCTTAAGAATACCTAAATTGGTAGGTATTGAAGAATAGAGGCAGATGCATCGAAGCCATCAGTATTAATTTACATAATAATATTATTGAAAAAAAAAGAAACCGGTGTCGATAATAAGTATATGAGTCATTCAATAGGTCACACGTTTTTATAGTAGCTATAAAACTTAGGTGTGATAATATAGTATATCTACCAATCATAAATAGTTGAGTATCTGAATTATTCCTAAATTCACCTTAAAATATTTTTTAAACCACAACAACCTCAACATTTATTATTACTGACTCAATAAAAAAATTAAACAAAATGCAATGCCTAACAATTTTCTTTTCAGTACCTACATAGTTTTAAAACACGCAAAATCCAGTATAAAGCACCATTTACCTAATTAAAAAATAAATTTAAGAAAGTATTTGCCGTTCAGTTTTAAGTTATGCATGAGTATTTGAAAGGTGAGTCAAAAATAACCCGGTCCAATGGCGTGTCCCAGTCCCATGAACTCGAGATGAAATATTGTTTCAAGCGAAAAACACGACAGAACATTTTTTCAACCATTTCTCTTACTATCGTCCGCACTCACGCGATTCTCACCTAAATGACAAATGTGGTGTACGTTTTTAAAAAATACAACTTCCTTATTACTTCTATCGGTTGAATAAATGTAGGAAAATTATTAAAGTTTCCTTGTAATTTTCGTTCGGGAAAAATGTTCCCGAAAATGTAATGTTTAGTGAACTGGTTTTTATTCGTAGTTTTACACTATTTTTTGTTGCAGGTTTTAGCCATATTTTTATTTATATATGGAATGTTTGTATATGTACAGCTAGGTGTAAAAATAATTAGAAACTCTAATTAGTTTATTATGCGCCTCGTAACTTTCTAAATAGCATAACAGATTTTGATAAATTTCAGTGTCTTCTAAACATTAAACAAAAAGCAATTTCTAGTATTTCTCGACAGAAACCTATAGTAAGTACCAACATCCACGAATACGACTACATAGCACAAAAATATCAAACTCGTAGCGAAAGAGGGCACGAACCGAGCCAAACTATCCCCCTTCTTATACAAATTTCACGAATGCTCGGGTCCAATACATTTTGCATGAAGCACCGTGAAACTTGGCATTCGACCTCGGCACAAAGTTTGCTTTATAACTATTTTTATATAAAACAAGTTTGCATTTTGTTGCTGGCGTCAATGTTATTTTTGTTGATGCGCTTCGGTAAGTAACCTGCGTAGGTATGAGACAGGTGTCTATTATTTGGTAGTCAAACCGGTTTCATTTAGATAAAATAAGAGAACAATCCGACTATTATTGACTCATTATATGGAGATGTAGCGTTATTTGCTGATACTGAACTTTATTATAAGAAAATACAAAGCACCTCATTGGAATATTTTAGGAGAGAAGTAAATCATTCCCATTTTTGTTTAGGTAACTATCTAAAACCTCTAGCTACAACAGAATATTTCAACACCTTTACTTAAAAAAATAGAACAACGAAAAACAACGGAACAAAACACTCTATCCTTGCTGAGAACTTTAAAATCCTGTGTTGAGAACTATAGAGTAACTGAAGTAATTCCGTAGCGCCATAGTACGAGGCTAATAGAAATTCCCAACGGATCTCCACAGTCTAGACGAGGTGAGTTTATAAAAACGACGGCTCAAGTGTACGTCGGCCAGGCGCACAAAGCTGTGAATGGATGCATTAGCTGACTTGAATTACTAATTACGCTGTGCTGTGGCGCCTTGAAACGTGATTTCGGATGTGGGAATAACCGATAGTGTGAAGAAATTTTGGAACTGGTATTTTTTTGTGTTTTGTTTCTTGGACAATTCATTTTATTATGTTTTGGGGTAATTTGACACTAACCTAGTCGTTCGAGATAATTGTTGTGCAGAATTTTGTTAATGAAATAATAGTTTTTGCTTTTAAAAATACAAGTCTGTTATAATAATATTTTTCAACACATAACTTTCTATTGAGAATTGATGTATTGTTTCAGGTGATACAAATAGTAACAAAATCCTCTACCCAAATTTAAAAATATCTTTAACATTACAAATTACACTTTAAGTGCAACAACAACAGAACAAACCGCTAAAAACTAAAACTAAATATAGTTTTATTAGTAACACAATGAGCGTGCTACAACATTACCGTAGTAAGACATAGACAAAAAATATGCAAAATTCTAGTATTTATTGCATTACAATAGGAAATGTATGACAACCTAAGTTGCGCAGGCGCCGATACGCATACAGATATTAGTTCCAAATTTAAATGTCTTGTATGTAATTATGTGTGAGTAATGGCCCGGCGATATGGGGAGTCTTGAGGAATTTTAATGTGACACTGGTATTTTGAGAACTGAAATATTGTTTCCGTATTATGATTATGATGGGAAAAGGTAGTATTGTTCTTTGAATGAAACTAAAAAGAATGGACCAAAAATACATATATAGGTATGTATTTTTCTATGAAATAAATAAACTATACGGAGTTAAGATATGTAATATGTATGTATGTATTTATGTAGCTAGGATGCAAATACCTAGTTCTTAAATAAAGTTAAAGAATTGTCTTCGACAAGGTTAGTTAATGAGAATGTGTCCATGAAATGACCCAAGTAACTTTATTTTCTTTCTTCACTTTTGGCAGTCTCCTAAGAAAAACATTGCCAACAAATTAATTAACAATAAATACCTACGACCTCGTTTAATTTGGAGGATATTCTGTCAAATATACACGTTATTGGGAACTCATTTAAAGTCAAATAAAACCACTTAGTTTAATAACTAAATAACAGAATAGCACCTGCTTACCTAGATGCAGGTGATTGTTACAAATTATATATTTTAATATGTTACTGCTGTCTATTTTTAATGTCGCTATAAAATTATAATTGGGTTGTAGGGATTAAATGGTACCTAAGACAAAATAGCGCATAGAGATTTTTGAAAAACGTACCTTACATTTTTTCCTGGACATAGGTGTATACGCGTACCTATATACTTAGACACACACATTCATAGGCTACTGAGAATTTCTAAGCTTGATGATATTTTTAATTAACTTTGAATCATATTTCAATCCATTAAGATAAAATTTAATTTTCTTCGCCGCTTGTTTGTTACAAAACCAACAAAAAAGTTGATATTTCCAAAACATTTTCAAATGAATAATGTAAAAAGTTTTTATTCATTCAAGAAAACCGGGGTCGTCAATCACAGTTCAATAAAAGTTTGATCAAAGTATGGGTTCCGTTTAATCAGAGTCACGATTCAGTTGAACCATTTTTCCTCCATCGTTTCCTTTCCTTCCCTTCTCAAAATTAACTCTATGAAAAATATATCAAAAAATCTTACTTTTTATGCATTTCTGTTTAACAAATTATCATCAAGTATTTTGAATGGGTACATAATATAGATATGTATAATACATACCTACTTCATATAATAAATAATACTATCTTTTTATATATTAAATGTAGGTATAACGTATTGATTCATGTAAATGTGATGTTGTACTATTTTGATTGTAATAAATAAAATCTTTCAATCGATGAGATAGTACGATTACTTAAATAATTACAGGTAATGTAGGTACCTCCAGACATCCATTATAAGATGATTTGATATAGCTAACTATACGATGGCTTGTACATAGTAGCGTAACTAGTATGATTTTGTCCAATAAAAATAGTTTTATTTAAATTTAGATTTAAGCATTATTTACTGGTTTTGTAACTGGTCACCTAGACATGAGTAACTACACCTCTTTAGACAGATAACATAATACAGAACATCTTATGTTTTAGGAATTTATTTCACACAAGATCTCATTTTAAGATAACCCTTGAACATCAAAGATTTCGACAAAATTATGTACCTATAAGCAACATTTTTAAGGTTTATTAATTAAGTTAATTGCTCAGAACGTGTACTTTGGTTATAAATATATGAATTCATGAATTTTAATTTAGATACTCTTGCTCAAATATTTCCAAGTCGGGACAAAACGTCCAAGTTCCACGTTTTAATCTTCATAATTTGTACTTAGTAGATAGGTACTAGTAGTATAAAAATGTTATATTAGTTCTAAAAGCTTAGTATAACAGACCATGACAATTTGTAGTGAACAATAAATTTTGTGATACAATCAAGCTGATGTACCTACACAGTATCTAAGCATAAGACAGAACAAAGTTGCAGCAAACGGAATCTTGTTTATAGATACGACTTTCAGACGACGAGAAATAACTTTAATTAAATTAAGAAATTTATTGATACAGTCGCTTAGTGATGTCGGTATTTGGGGACAGTGAGGTCATTTGGCAACGGTCCTTAGTTCGGGCAAGTTATCGCGGGACGTTTGCCGGCTGTGCGCCAACGGGAACTTCGGCGCAATATCTCACATCACACATCTTGGAAGCGTTAGGGGACCACACACGATGATCTGTTTACGCTCTGTATGTGGTTTTTTAATTTGTTTTTTTTTTAATATTGCAGATGATTTAATTTGATTAAAGATACGAGATACCTGTAATGTTGCAGTCAAATTGGTAAGGTTTAAGTATAGGTATAATGTAAGCAAATGTTTTATCTGTTACGTGGATAAACTTAACGCCAGTTTTAAGATGTAATATATGTGTTCACATTGTCACATAAATTAAGTGTCGTCCAAAAAGCCTTATTTATATAAAGCAAATGTCGCCAACGAAAACACGCAGAAGATGAGATCAACAAATAATCCAATTCCGCAAAGCGCGTCTCACGACACGATATTACAAACATATGACACACAATACGTAATCAAAATTCAAGCCAGATTACGTATTTTTTCATACGAAGTTTGCGAAAAAATATACAAAAATAATACAAACAGCGAAAAACATGGCGATGAATTGGTCGTTGTTGTTCCCTTACAAATTGGGCGCCTGTCGCCGTCTCCCATTCGCATATTGGCCAATATTACGCTCTCGATGCGCGTCTATACTTTGCCAACATATTGATGTATGTATACAGCGTGTTCTGTTTACACGGCAGCGCCGATATTTGCGTCGGAACAAACTTTATCCGTGACGTATTGCGACAAAAACGTGTTACACTTGATATAAGAAAGTTGATCATGTTATCGGAAAGTTTTGCCCTAGTTTCCCCTCCCTTTATTAGAAGAATATACAATGCCTACTTATACTGCTGTAGGATTTGTGTGGTTTCATACTTTTGGAGATATGCTAGCAAATATTTGTCGGTGTAAGAGGTGTGTTTGTTTACTTCATAGTAAGAATACATTTCTTTTAGAAATTTTGTATAATAACTAAGTACTTTCCGTAAAACAGAGTCCTGTAAATTCATTATGAATTCTCAAGCTTTAAATCACAATTATCGCCCGAGGTTTTGACGCAGATATTTTTTAAATAATTACAAAAATGCAACAGAACATTCCAACCATTTCTTTTCAGAGAAAAACAGAAATAAAGCTTTCTTCAAAGCAATATGGAGTTTTATTTTCCCGGTGTATGTGAACGAATGATTTCAGATTTCACCGTAGTGCGGAGCGGACCGTGGAATTGGCCAGACTAAAATAACGAACGGACGTGCTCTGAAACTGTAAGGAATTATTTTTAAGTTCGCCCACTGTTAGGAATACACAAACAAAGATGTCGGAACTAGTTGATTAAATAAAATACTGCAGACACCTATTTGGGTAAAATGTGACTAATTTCTAACCAACAGGGAGGTGAACGCTACTTTAATTGGAAACAGAAATAAAAGAATCTATCTTTAGGATAAACAAAGCACTCTAGAGTTACTAAAAAAAATTCATTCACAAAACCTGACCTTGAATTTTTTATATATTTTTTAGAAATAACGTAAATTTTATTTAAAATCCTTGAACCTATGCTATTGACATAATAATTACACTCGGAAGTAATTTAATTTAAATACTCAAAAACTCAATTTAGAATATAAAAATAACTATTTTTTTGTTTACTAATTAGTGCAGCAAACTTCAATTAACGTTAATTAGACACCCCTAATTGGCATCTAGGCAACGAAACCGAGGCAAATACAACATTTATTTGCTCAAACAAACCTACGATATCCAATGTATATTTCTCTGCCTACCCCTTGTGATTAATGCAGCTGGTAGGTGTTGATTAAAGTAATTAGGGGAGATAGAAGCTATTTGAAAGCTAGTTACCTTGCTAAACGAAATTGATTTTTAATTAAACATAGAGCGCCGTGTTTACAGTGTAATATTGTGTGAATACATTTCGACTGGCTACATTTTACATTTTAGAGAATTTGGAGAAGTTTTAGTTTGGAGTGTTTCATTAAAGTTGTTTGTTCGTGTTTTATTTTTTTGTGTAACAAATATTTCATTGTGTACAGTTGAGCTAAAATTCGACTGATTATTACTTGTAATTTTTTTTGTCAAATGTCTTCCTAGGACATTCCTTGAGAGATAAAAACTTCACTGAATGACTAACTTAAAGCTGTATCTAATCATAAAATTTCACTACTTAATAATATTTAACCAGGTGAGACAGTAGTCATTATATGCCTAAGTATAAAACAATGATTTGAAAACTTCGAATAAACAGCCAAACCAATCCATCTTTGACTTACTACCTACATCAACAAGTAAATAGTGTACAAATACTACTAAATAATGTATACTTAAGTGGTATGAGTACCATAAAGTATATAGGTACATACTAAAACATGAGTATGTATTTTAGAACAAGCTTACAATCAACTTTACAATCGCTAAATCTTTAAAGCAATAAGCAAATCGGTCGTAAACAACAGTTTAGACTCCAATTTAATTAATTCAAAGATTAATAAAACCAAAAGATGTTGACATAAATAAAATGAATGAAGACATAATGACCGTAAATTATAATTAGCGCTGTGGGTACGTTTGTGGGTAGCTAAGTATATAAGTAATTTATTCAAAGTGTATTACATATTAGGTAAAAATCTGTTTGTAAAGTTTAAATGTACCTATGTAGGAAATGTAAATGTATGTAGTAAATGTTTGTAGTTGTATAAATTCTGATCTAAGAAAGGTCTAATTTACCTACAAAATTTTTGCACATGATACATATTATACATACAATGTGATTTGGGTGTAACTATAGGTACATAAGATACATACTCTCAAATAAACATAAAGATTTTTTTAAATTTTTGTCTGTCTGTTTGTTTTGGCTAATCTCTGAAATGGCTAAACCGATTTTGACGTTACTTTTATTGTCTTGTAGCTAATGTACTAAGGAGTAACTTAGGCTACTTCTATGTTAGAAAATATGTTTTTAGAAGTCAAACTCAAAGTCTTTGGAAGTCGCGGGCAAAAGCTAAAATATTAAATTTTACATAATAAAAAATAAACACATCGTTTGGGCATAGTATTAAAAAAGATTATAATAAATTACAAATACTATTTTATTAATAAACAAGACCCCACGAGATTTTAAAATTGCTTAATTAACATGCTATTTCCATAGACCACACAATTAAAAGACGCGGCACATTTAACTGCGATTTTTCTGCCTACCTGATTGACATTAGTTTATTCATTTAATATACTCATATCAAGTAAAACCTGTACAAAATTATGATTATAACTTTCAAAATGCAATAAAATTAACACATTTTTATTGGATTCACAGCCTTAGAAATTTGAAACCGTATGTGTAGGTAAAATATAAGTATACACACGTAGATTCTTTTCTATTTTACGCCCCTTTTGTCCAATCTCCTCAATACAAGCTTCACCTAAGCTGCGGTGCCATAGATGTGCCATCAGCTTCAAATTTGAAATTGGAACGAAGGAATGGAACAGCCCCGGTAATGGTACAAGTTAGATGAAAGGGGGCGGGAGGGATGTTCACTCGATCGTCACACGCCAAGCCACGCTGACGTAAAGACGGTAAAACTTTGAATTCGTCTAGATTTAGGTACTTTTCTGTGGCAGTTCAAAAATATTTTTAAACTAAGAGCATTTGAAACAAAATTGAAATTTTCTAACATAGTCCCTACCCACGGTCACGTCTATTCTTTTGTAGGGCAATATTGTACCTAAGTACTAACACCCACTTCTTTGTACATTATATGTTAGGTATATTACTCCTACGTAATGAGACTTTAGAAGGCAGAAATCCACACTAAAGATACTTCATTATATTCTCCAGCTTTACTCTGCTGGTCAATCTACCTATGGGAGCACAATAAGCATTAATAAAACTTTAACATAATAGGATAATCTCACCAATAAATCACGTTAAAATCGACAAAAATCACATAAAAACGAAAGTTTTAAAACAATAAAATGATATTTTATAGCACAACTTTACACAAAGTACAGGTAGGTTCGACTACATGCATATTATTTTTGCCTCAGCAGTCGTATCTACGTTACGCATAACGTGATTAGCTATGCCAATTGTCTACCTTCACGTTTCACTGATAAAACCTGCGCAAACCGTTTGGTTTCTATGCTAAGAAAAAAAAAATATTTCAACGCAATTTTGTTTTAAATTTGCCAAGTCACTAAAGGAATCTATCTTCAAGATTGGATCGATGTTCATAAATCTATATAGAAGGTAAACTACTAAGTAATTTATTTTGTTCTGATTGGTTTCCATTTTATATAATTGGAAGTCTAGCTTCTACGTTCTTATTAGAATTCTGACGAAGTTGCTATGATTGTTGTTCATAAGAAAAGGGAGATACGACAATATATTTAGTAAATGTACACAAAATGATCTCTAAAATTCTTCAATTAAGTTCAAGTCTCATTTCTTTATCAATATTCTTAGTAGTATTGAACTAACTAAATTCTCCGTAGACGTAGAGCTTCTCTTTGTTAAAATACAAAAGATTATTGAACAATATTATCAGTGTTCGCTCTCATCTATTTTCCCCGTGACTAAGTCTAATAAGTGCAAGCCAACAAAAGGAGTCCCTTCTAATAAGAAAACTAATTTAAAACTTTGGTGGCACAGCAGCGCCGAATGCGTAAACTTGGCGCCACTCGGTCGAGAAACGAACCATCGAAACAGCGCCACCGCGCGGCGAACGGCTGAAGCTTTTCAATTGCTGTTTTTACGACTTAAAGGGCCGTTGGTGTGCGTGAAAGCTTCTACGCACACTCACGCACAAAACGAGTCCAATTTTGTGCGTGTGGTAGAGTTTTATGTGCTTGTGTGTAACGTCCCATGTACAAAAGGTTGTACCATTGCCGGTCGTGTCACATAGTTGTTATCTATTGGCCAGATAGATGGCATTGGGTGTAACGAAAGGAGCCGCGCTTCGTCCGAAACTTGGTATATGTTTGAGCACTCACCCAAAAATATTGCTGGCGATGTTGGCGTGTTTTTCACACGTTTCAGTAAACACGTCTGGACAATATTCGGGCCGGGGCACGTGCATGCGAGTGGGTAGTGGCAATGAATTTAGGCACACGGGGGCACTGTATATGTTTAATTAAAACCGTAAAGACGTGCTGGCCAACGCGTGGTTTTCTCATAACTGTGATAAATTACGGCTATTTTTTTTTCCACAAAGCAAAAAAACCAACCGCGTAGAAATGTGGAGCGAAACTGCATTGGCCATTGTTTAGTTTGCCAATTTATACGGGTCGGTTACACTTGCGACTTTTATTGAAGCATTACCGATAAAAGGAGTCATAATAGGTTTTATAGGCAGATTTTAATGGCGATGTGTTGAACAGATTTGCACTTCGTTCACTGGGTTATGAGAGCGCTTGGGAGAAACATCTTACTAAGTACAATGCACCTTTTCAGTACCACATTTTAAGATAAACTTATATACCATCAACATAATATATTACAAAACTAGTTTATATACATGTTTAGATACGGTATCTTCCTATTTTTTATCTATAAATATTAGGTAGGTATATGATACGACGTAGAAACACATTCAAAACTCTAACCATTGCCGAGGCGTAAAGATGCTATTATTTTTCATTCAACATTCAATTTCTTCTAAATAAAGCATATTTATTTAGTTCCTAAACTCATGTTTGTATAGTAAATAATGACAAATCTAACAACGCACCTAGAATTAATATGAACACTTATGTAACGGCCTAAACAAAATTTCACGAAAATGAGAAAATTGGGACGCTGATCCAAAAAATCAGCATATTAATACTAATACTACGTTCAAATTATGTGAAAAGATTACTGAAAATGTAGATATCTACTACTATAGTAGTAGTATTTAATAATTTTAACAACATTAAAAAAAAGATAAATGGAGAAAAAAATCATTACATAAACAAGTACATGAAAATTCTATTACAGCTGTCTGATTTTCAATTTCTGAAATCGATTACAATCTTGATAGTATTCTCGAATGATTTTTCAATCGAGATCTTTTGATTAGCAATTCTGGACAACAATGGAAGGTTGTTATCGCTAGTGTTTATCAGGTTTAATATGCGTAGAAAGTCGGCTTCGTTATCAACGTTGGGAGTTTGCTCCATTTTCATATCGCGGATTTGCACTTTGAAATTGTTATTGTGTTAGGTATATGGTGTGTGGAGATTAAGGCCGGCACAGAAACTTGCTTTTACATTTCAGACCGTAGGTACTGATTTTTTGTATTTTATAATGATGTACACTTTCGTTTTGAGACAACTGTTAAAGTTTTTGGAATAAAGTGCTTACGAATTGTAAAAGCATCGCAATTGCTTCCTTATTTTAACCGTTTAACATACTAAAAATAATTAGATTCACAGCAGGTCACTTTGGAGAAAAAAACGTTTTCTCATTTTTTTATCACTCAAATTACTTAAAGAAATATTCAATTTGAAGTTTACAATTCTGTCTCAATCTCAAATAAAGTATTTGTATCTAGACACACGGCAGTGTGTCCGCCAAGTTCGAGCAAAAAACCGACACACCGGCCGTGGGTTATATTACACGAACCATTTCGGGCCAAGTTCGACCCACCTATAACTCAAAATCTATTTTATCTACGCATATGAAATTTCTAGTATCTGTCGAGATCTACTTACTTAGCTAAAATACAAAATTTCATTAATGTACCTATTGTAGGTCTTGAGATATTGACGTCAGAAAATCGCTATTTTTACTATACACTTGACTGACTGACTGACTCACTCAAAAAACAGACCACTTCCAATGGTCGTATTGACTTGAAATTTGGCATGGAGGTAGGTCTTTAGGTCAAGGTAAAGGAAAAAATCTGAAAATGGCCAAGTGTGAGTAAAAATAATGAAGGTGTAAATTCATACCCCTAAGGAACTAAAACAAAAAAATTATCTATATCTTCCAATGGTCGTACCGACCTAAAATTCGTTACGAAGGTTTGTATTTAGTCAAAGTAAAGTAAAATAAGAAAAAAAGAAAATAAACCTTACAAAAATAAATGAAATCAAATAAATGAGATCTAAATAAGTACCAAGTATACACAGACCTCAGTTGATATAACAAGTTTTAATAGAAAATTATATACTTGACTCATTGCGTTTAGTAGGTTTATAACAAAGTGTGTGAAAACTTGCCAACTTGTTATATCATTTTTAACTGAGGTCTGTGTATGGAACTTGGTACTTATTTAGATCTCACTTCTTTTATAGGCGAAGCATTCCAATATTATCGAACTTGGCAGCCTTTCACATTTATGTTTTGGGTGGGATTAGTACTTACTTAAATACAACTAAATATTGTTGTTCCAATCAAAAACTATCTAAGTATATGTATATTACAGGTACCATAGTATATACTTCGTGAATACACAATCATAATACACAACTATAGACCTATAAAATGGTTCCACGTGTACCATATTCCATGACCTTGGCAAGATCAAGATGGAAGATAAATTTGCCTGCAAAGTAACCCAGTCACTAACACTCTCCCTATTTCACTCACACAACGATCAATTTCCTTTGCATGCAACCCCTCTTGACACCATAAGCTGCACATAAGTATCTCCAGTCTTGATCCCTTGGGCGCCATTTTTTATACAAAATTCCTGAATAATAAGGCATGGTAAGGCCGCGTGGCCAAGCAATTGTATTCTTTATATTTTCTGTAGACATCTACGCAATGCGTATAAGAAAATGCAAAAAATATACGTCTATTCCTAGCGTCTCATTTACATCAGGAAAACAATACATAACCGCTATGGCTAGTCACAATCATCTTTATTTAACTCACAGAATATTCCGGATCGTGTGCTTAGAAAAAACTGCTTAGAATTGAAATTGGTTTTAAAGACTCATGAATGCTCTTGAAATAAATTTCCATATCATTTTCTTTTCTATCGACGTTTTAAATTGCCTCACACACCGTTTTGATTAAAAAAAGGTCAATTAAAAATCCGATACTCCTACGCACCCATTTGCCTTAGGCGCGCTTATCTTTCTCGGTTCGAATTAGGACAATATCGGGCACCACATCCATGGCCAACGGTGACCGACCTCATACACAGCTGATCGCCGAAGCAGTTAAATCTTTACAGCTATGACGTCACAGCCTTTTTTCCCAAATGATTTACAACCCATAAACCTTCCACAATAACTGTACCGATTGTTTAACAGTTAACCGCAATATTTAAACCCTTTCTAGGTAAGAACTTTAAGACCGTTATTGAGAGCAGTTTTTCTGAAACTTTTTGCTCCAGTTTCGTTTATTGTCATTTATTACGAATCTAGGAAGTCGTTAAGTTGTGCAAGGATATGCAAAAAAGGGTTGGATGGACAATGGTAATTTTTTGGATGGAGATGAATTTTTGTTACAGTTTTTCTTTGTTCACTATTGTGTTTTAATGTTATGCGCAACGTGTATCGGGTTTGGCTAAAACCGTAAAATGCAAAACAAAATTTCTGACGGCACGTAGGCATGGGTTTTGGAAAGAATTGTAGCTTGTGACCAAATTACCATTTCGTATTGCACAAGTTCGGACACTTTACATAATATTACCCACCCACAGATCGGTCACGTGTTCTATTTTCGAGAGGGATATGGAAAGAGTTTTGGGACAAACGAGTATTACTTTAGTTTTTGTATCCTTTCTTGCCCATGTGTGCCCAACACTATAAGAGGTACGCATACTGGAAAATCTGAACTCAATAACTTAGACTCACTCAGTACGTGAAGCTAGAAGCCTCATAAAACAACATGACAAAAATTATAACCGATTGTATTTAATACAAGAACGCTTTGTATTTTAAATAATTAATAAGACAATCCCAACAAAACATCAATATCAACAGTGCACTAATAAGCTCACAAAGAAACAAACAATAAATGCTGCAATAAAATAGGTTATTATGTACCAACATATTTATTTATAGGGTAGAAAACATGGTGATGGGGAGGGGGGCGAATATTCTATAATAATTGGCTATAAAACCTCATAATTGCAGTGCTCATAGATAAACGTAGTATACTACTAAGATAATGGCTTGTCATAATAAGTCCATTGAATGCTTTTTTTCATAATATGTAATGTATATAAGTGCAGAAAAAATAAATAGGTGCTTTAGTGCTTATGAAGTTAATTGGCGGTTAAGATTATTAAAATTTATTGGGTTTATTAATGAATAATGGAAAAATCACACTAGTACAGTGCGTGAAACTTAGTTTACACGCGTAAATGGTCAAAAAGCTCTTTCGTTGCGCATATTATTGCTGATTATGAGCTCCTATTATGGATTGAAACCAGTTGAGCAACCTCTTAAAATTGTTACGTGAATGAATTACTGATCTAATAAGTATGCCTAATGACATTTATTGTATAAAAACAATAAAAATAAAAATATATTATGAAATTTTTTAGACACATTACTTTAGGATTATAATTGTAGTTGTACTCTAATTGTTCTCTGACTGTATCACTGTCAGGTCTTCTATACAGAAGTAACAGATGTAAATAAAACAATAATATCGACTTCTGTATACAAGTCAATAAGAAAATAATGTTAATTCTAAGACTAATTCTCTACCAACATGTAAACTTAGGTAGTACATGACTACCTACTTAGGCAGTTAATATTAATGACCACAAAATGATCATTATATAATTGATTAGCTATAAAAACTTGTTAATGACTAATAAAAAATTTGACCTAATATTTTATCTTTTAATGATTTATTGTAGTAATAAACATACCGTATTTTTTTTTCTTTAAGACTAGGTTTATTTTTCCTTGTTTAAATAGTGCTAGAATAAAAAAAAAAACAAAATATTACATATTAATGGTTTTCGTTGAAAAATTTTAGGTATAAAGGTACTTGACTTGTACAGAGGGTTTTTTTTATTTATAGAAGATCGATCGGTACCTACAGGATGTTAGCTACAATTGGTTGCGGCTTGATCCACTCCGGCGCCGTTGCTTCTATGTTTTTTGTATCGTTCTAAATATATGTATGCGTTGTTGTCTGAACACATAAATCATGAACTCGTTACGATTTACGAGCTCACTCGAGCGTAGCACCGATTGGAGATTTAATTTTAGGGTTATACACACTGATAGGCTTTAGCGAGGATTTAGAAACCGCTCATATGAAATAATAATGTTTTTAACATGTTTTAAAGTTCAAACAGTTTATTTTTAGGTCGCATCGAAAAAAGACTTTCATACATAGTTGTTGTTCAAAATGCTTGTACAGATAAACTAATGAAAGCCTACGCATTGGATCTTTTGAAACATGATTTGATCTCAGCTTATAAGATTATTCTAAATATTACTTTAAAGAAACATGATGACGAGGCTTAACCGAACACATGCTGAACGCTATAAGTTAGCTACTGAGACGGTCTCAATTTGAATCGTCCTAGCGCTCACTATTTATTTTATTTATTTTGTAAACACACATATATAAAATAAATGCTCACGTCACTAACAAAATGTAGTTTTCACGACATAAAATCATGTGTAAATTGACACAAATCGACTCCGACTGACGTTTAAATGTGAGAGAACCTGTAAAAAAGCGACAGAAATAGACGCATTAACATTCCTCTTCATCCTGAGTGAAATGTGAAAATCATTTTCAAATAAGTTTGTTAAATTATTACTTTGACTGTCTGTCAGTTTTTGGGTCACATCGTCGTACAGTAAACTTGGATATTTTAATGAAAATTATATTCGCCAGTCAAATCTCTTGGTACAGTCGTAAACATTTCAGACAGAGATCTCCAATCTTCAGTGCTTCTTAATAAACTAAGAAATTAATCCAATCAGACTGGCGTGTACTTTGGCGAAGTTTTAAATACCTACATGACTTTATTTAAATGTAAGACCCGTGTTTACGTTAACTGCACGTGTCAGTAACTTTCACCGCTTTACTCATGCAATAAAACCTCAACCTAATCGCTTTCAAGGGCTTTAAGCGGCCATGACCCGTGCTGAGTGACGACGAAGGATATAACTGTTAACATACTTAGTATACGCTCTGTGGTGTGCTTGTCGGTAAACAATACAATATACATACACATCTTAAGTTAACGTCTCTTTTCAGTCTATACCTATGAACATAGCGTGCTCACACTACTCGTAACTCAAAAACGGTTGGACTGATTATCTTGCGAGACAATTTTTAAATTAGAACTAAAAATGAAACGCCTATAACTGAGTATGGTAAGTTAAAAGATAGTTGATTATTAGTAATGAAATGATCATCGAACTATTTTAATAGCACCTATAAATTATATTTCACTAAAAGAACTAGTCATTAAAACGAAATTGACAAATGGAACCTCTGATATAGGTGGACAAATGGACTGTCAAAGCGAATTAAAATTCGTTGTCTATTATAAAATATGGCTGCAATGTCATTGGTTAACTGTGCTTTATAATAAGCTTAAATGTTGAAATGGAACGTTCGTAGACGTATGACGTAGCGTATGGTAATTTTGTTTTGGTATCATCGCAATTGGATGTATAAGTGGTATCTATATGGATGGATACCAGCTGTATGTTCAGTTTTTTATCATTAATCTAAAGAACAGATTCCTTAGGTCAATGTACTTTAGATATGAAGTTCTTAATAAGAAAGCAGGTGTTGGTCGATCCTATCAAAACAGGTTAGTTTTAGTTAATCGTTTACATTTAAAGATATTACATCTGTTTAGAATATCTATGGGTGATTGTAAGGGACATGTAATAGTACACTCAGTGGTGTAATTTGGATACAGGCAGCGTAGAGAGCGTTAAAGATTAAATAACATTGTGTTAAACCACTTAGTACTTTTTCTACCGAAATTGATGATTATAATTGAAAAGAAAACCGAACTCATAATAATTTTCGTTTCAACAGTTGTAATTTTAGCTACTAAATCAAGAAGGCTATATTATTTATTCAAGAAAAAATCCCTAGCCGAGATTAAACACAATATAAAAGAAACAAAAGAAAGTGTAATAGACTCCCTCCGTTTTCAGTATAATTAACAAACACAAAAAGATTACTAAAATAAAACCTTATCTCTCACAATCAAAATTTTAAGACGACTTAGACAAAATATGGGGCCTAATACCGTACTTTAGGAGGGTCAATTACATAAACGGCTCCTAGAATTATACTCTAAAGAGCTGCCACTTACAGAGCCCCGCTATAAATGTACAACAACAATTGTAAACAAAACTAGTTTGTTAACAGTAACCCCTTTATGTTAGACTTTATTATGTATCTAATAAACAAAGGTACGTAGACTTTATAAACTTTATTTTTCGTGAAGCAATTTTAAACAATGTTTTTCATAAGAAAATTCTCATTACTATTTCTATAAAAATTACAAATATATTTTCTTCGTACTAGCGAAAACAAAATAATATCGCAGAGTGCACCGCGAAAAATCTTGAGATTGATTAAATTTTTTACGACGAAAGTTTTGATCGCTCCGAATGTGCTGACTGTACATTTAATTCTTCGACTTTTATTACAGTGGAAATATTCGGTGGTACTTGTGTCACGATCTTTACATTTTTCTCTCATATCCATGCAGTGTGGGAAGGTAAGGCACTTATTTATTCCAAACCAAATTTATTCACCGATCAGCTTTTGAAACCCGATAATCTCCGTGTCTCTCGACAATTTGCCCGAAATCAACTTACAAAATACGTAAGTTATTATCTGATTCGTGTTCGGGCGAAGTCGCTTGTTGTTATAGGAGGGCACAATCCAATTTAAACTTTGGCCCTTACATGTTAAGGTCGACGTTTGTGGTTGTGTGTGTGATAAGGGTGGGATAATGGGGTCATATATGACGGAGTGAGGTGTAACGCTGGATATACGCACATACACGCAGAGGCGTGTACCCAAAGTGTTAGAATATTGGCATCGTGTATTTGTCAAGCGCACGTACACTGCTTCCCACTTCCTTATTTTTCTTCAAAAACCTAATATTAACTCACTATACACCGAATTCTCATACCAAATTGTTCACCTACATTTTGACACATTCTAATAGAAAATTATCAAAGATTAAAACGTCAGTGACTACTATATATTCAACATAAAACTGCACCTACATGAAAATAAATGACGTTTACAAGCAATTAGCTTTGCATACATCGGTGCACACAGCTAATATAGGCCCCACAGGCTTAAAGGAAACGTCGCTCATTAAGAACACTCATAATTATATCAACAAAATGCATTCACTTGCATTTTGTGAGCAGCAGTGGCTTTATTTAGTACAAACATGTAATCTTATACTCTTCAATTGCTTGAAAACATCGTCTAATTGTTTTCATCTAACATCTCGTCGTGTTAACAACATACATTGTTGTCTAGTCCTTACTACACTGACTCTAACTAGATTTTGAAATTAGTTTCAGGCATTCAAATATAATTGGCGATTAATCTGACGTCATCATTTTGTAATGTTTCTATTGTACAGACTTTATGGCTATTTTAAGTGAAGTTAGTATAAAATACTACTGCGGGTCAAAACCCACAACCAACAGCTGCAAGCCTAGCATAAATATAAATAAGGAGTCATTACAGCTTTAAACTGTTCGAATATAGGAGAAATTTCAAAATCGAAACCTAAATATCCAAATAAATTGAGACCACGCCTTTACGTAACAACTAGGACGCAGTGTACACGACCAACCTCTCTTCCATATTGGCCGGTCCGTCATTACGCCGGATCGGTCTATCCGAGACATAGCCGCGCCATTACACGGGCCGTAAGCCGGATGGGCCGGCCGACCCGATCGACTAATGACGGCCTAAGAATTTTGTGACGCATCTCATTACCCTCTTCCACGCCATTCACGGGAGTATTACGTAACGTAAGCTGTATTAACATAACTGTGAGAGACTTTATCTATTTATATCTCTATCTAGCTGGTTGGGTGGTTAAAGATAGGTACGTATTCTCGGAGATAGGTTAAGGAATGCGGTTCTACGCGAATGATGGCGACGTGACCGCTCGGTGTATTAAAATCGATACAATATTGAGACGTTGGTACGCTTGTTTCGTATTTCAGTCAGCGTAGCATCTTTTAGTGCAAAATAATCCTAACAGACGTTGACGTCTCCAGTCAAATCAGAGGGATTGTAAGATGTCTAGACGGATTGATTAGATAAGTGCTTGCTGTACCAACTTTGCTGAAACGATCGTTACAATAATTTGAGTGCAACTCTATAAATTTTATTGGTGACATTTAAAAACTGCCTATACTCATTCGTCGTTAGCAAAATGGATGATAACAACAGCTCTTGCTTGTAACATAGCCAACACTTCCACCTAGTATCCTATGTACAAAAATAGGTGTGATGTTATATAACATTCAAAATAAAACAATAGGTAGTTGAAGAGTAGCTTCACCTTCCTTTAATATCAACCGGAGTTCGTTTGATATAATAAACAATGACACATTCATGAAGGAAACATCACGCAAACATAGTATAAGGAAGTAATGTTTGTAGGCCCCACCGTACCTTAATAAAAACTTTATGAAACTCTATGAAACTAATAATATTAAACAGGAAAAATAATTACAAAAACAAATAACATTAATAACCGAAAATAATTCGCTACTTCATGTATATTTTATTAAAATACTTAATGCATGTTTTTGAATAAATATTTCCATAAACATTTTATCCCCTTTTTCCCCTTTAAGAACCGCACTGTAAGAGGGTGGAAGGCAAGTATTTTCTGTTTTGAAGACTTTGGCATAAACAGGCACTATTCTCAAAATGAGAGCGTTTCCTACTCGAGTTTTGTGCCAAACAATATTCTGGAAACTTTATAGTGTACGTACCTTATTCCTGGTTTATATTTCCGCATGATATTATACGAGCTTATAAAGTTTTTGGTAAACAATCTTTTTAGATTCAAGACCCACTTAATTATATTATACATCCATGCACAAAAAATCTCAACTATTTAATTTGCCGTCAAGTTTTTCTCAAGCTGTATAATTGCTATGTAAAGCTCCTTTTTATACTTTTAATTCCCGAACGTCCAATGATCGTAATTTTATTAAGTAACTTAATATTAAGATTGTCATATCTCTGGAGTTCAGTAATGAATATTATGGCCCCGGAAGTTTGAGGCACCGATGTGGGTGGGCCCCCACGGGAGCCTTAAGTGGTTCCGTTTTATAATACCTCCCGCCTTTTCTATGAAACGATTCCAAAACTCTCTCACTTTATATCGATATAAAATTACTTTGTGCAGATATTTCTTAAACCGTCGAAGACTGAATTACCTTCGGAAATCAACATTCGAATAAAATGAAAAAGGACTGACTATCTATATGCAAACTTATCAATAAATATAACCTTCAAAATGGCGGTGTGCCATCTCAATCAGTTTTTCTATTATCGCCCCAACAAGGTCCTGTTCACTAGTCTACCATACTACAGTATTATGCAAGTTGGCCTCTAATAGATCCATTTATATTGCAACCACGGACCGAACTCATGGGCGTAAGACACTGTGTACCTATAGAACTTGTAAGTAATTATGCTATAAACTTAGTGGCGATATAAATATGTGATATATGGCGATGTATTGATGTAACAACACGACCATATGTATAGTTATAAAATTGATTACACTACTCTAGATAGTAAGTAAAGAAAAGTAAAGTAAAGAAACTTTTAACGAAAATAGAAACTTTTAATAGAGTATTTTAGACAAAATACCACAAAAGAGAGACAGTCTTATTGTGCTTCTTAGTTAATACAGAATCCTTTATTTATTTATTTATAACATATTTATGTACATAAAAAAACTTGTAGTTCTTCACAAATCTACTTCTTTACTATTATTCTTATCATGGACGTGGACATAAGAATAGTTCCCTCGGATAATCTTACATCAGTACCTAGATCCGTCATCGGTCAATTAGTGGGGTCCTCTAGCAAACACGTCGTAAATTAGTCCACACAAACACAGTTAATGAGAGCTGGCAAACACTCCTAGTGTCGAGTACTTGTAGCCAATAAGGGCCGATCGTACCCGTGTCCCGATTGTTTGGTTACGTTATATCGTGTCTCGAGAGTATTTGTTTTGTACGTCACAATTGCGGTACATACATATTTGGTATTCCGTTTGGATCTGATTAAATTGAGTGTGGGAACGGTACCTAAAATTTTGTTGACATCAGAAATCTGATCATGATCTTGTCTTATCGGTTTTACATGCGTTGTTGAGGTAAATGACTTGTGAAAGATCTTATTTTATTCACCAATATATTTTGTTGTTGACTCGTTCAGTATTATTTACATACATGCCAGATTTCAGCATTAGTTTAATGATAATATCGCAAATATACATCAAACATTTATAGCGGTTTTATTTTTCTCACTTTCATGAAAATCCACAAGATAAACAACGTTCCATTATTGTTTGAAATAAACAATATATTTGTAACGGGTACATATCTAACATCCACATTCATTTATTCTTTAGAAGTTTCTAGACGCATCATCATGTTTGTTCAAAAGCGACTGCACAAAGTGCCCAAGTTTAAATTCAGCACCACTTAACTGAGACCTTCGTATCTAAATACATTTCCGTCCTTGCAGTATTTAGCAACACGAATGTGGAGAGGAGGAGGAGGTCTTCAAACACCGGTTGTGTATCTTCAAGAATATCAGTTGGACAAACACATGGGCGGGGGGGACTTCTATTGGCGGTGGGGGGCAGGGTGGTGTTTACTACGCTCCAGGGAGGTGAGCGGAGAAATGAAATTGGCAGATATTTCGGTGATGTGTCACACACGTGTAGGTAAGCTTGGCTAGCAATGAAAGTTTTGCGAGGTTTTTCCACTTTCGACACGAGCAGAATAAAGTAAAAGAAGGTGGAATGTATTTAGGTACCCTCTATACATACGTAAGGAATGAGAACCCTTTCGTTATATCCTCTGTAGAAAATATATTGCCTGTTTTCTGAGCTCTGCTACCCGCACGAAATATCGGTATGCAGTAAAGAACTAACAAAATAAATAAGGGAAAATAATAACAGAAAAAGGTTTCGCTTTGCTGATCAATGTTGCAGGGCGTAAAGTGAGTTTACTTCGATATTGAAAACGTCTGAATATATTTACGCACTTATTATTTCAGCTGAAGAACTACGTAAATGCGTTGATTTCAATCACACCGTCAACTAAGAATAAGTAATAAAGTAACCTTATACATTTATTGCTTCATAAATAAATGAAACCTTATGTAATAATTACCAGCAAGCTGTATTGTTTTCGTCACACTTCCGAGTAAAACGCATAAAGTTATAGATTGATATTAGAACTTCGACAATGTGCGTGTTTTCTTAGTAAAGCAGAAGGAATAATAGTTGTGTTTGTCACACTATAGGATGTAGTAGCCAAACTTCAAGGACTTGTTCCACACAATATCGGTAAAACAATGTAAGTACATGGTAGGAATAGAAATCTTAAGGAAGTGAGGTAATAAATTTTATATGAGGTCTCTATTGAATCAAATATTTTGAATATTTTGTAACGAATTTATTATATAAATTCGTATCACTATACAGTATTAAAGAATGTACATATTATCTACCGATTTCTCTATTTTCGTACAAAAATAATCAGTTATTTATTTCATAGCTACTTTTATACAAATATTTTCTATCCAAAATGTATTTTTCCCGAAAAATAAGACGCGAAACAAACAAGTTTGCTCTCCGTGTTTTGTTCCAAACAGTAAAGAAATAAAGTCTGATATAATAATAAAGAAACTTACCGAGTTTGTAGATATTGCTGAGATGAAAGAGAATAAATAAAAGTACGGCGATACATCTCGGAGTAAATACGAAGGACAGGTCGGTCGTGGGTTGCGTAATAGCAAAATATGAAGCTGAAAGCAGCTACCATAACTAATTGTACACTGTTATAACACAAAACGAATGCAGAAAATAAATGGCTACATTGTTTAATTTAAAATTCACACTTTTGCTCTTTAAAGGAGTAATATTTAGTCATTACTTGATAGTAAGTTCTAGTGTACAGACCTACGGCTGTTTTAATGGAACATTTTTCCTTTTAATCATCAATGCTTGAGTTATGTGGAAAGGAATAATATATCAGGATGTCTCCTAGCGTTCAATATGAATGTGTTCCAGTAGGTCCATTTCCTTTTTTACGTAGAATGTTGTGCATTTACATAAATTTATCCATTGTTATTCTGATGTGACCACACTACTTCATATGAAGAGATACTCAGCTATTTATGCAATATATTTCTGTTCCATACTTTCTAGTTTATCGAAAAAAGTTTATGATGCTTGATAGAATTTCCATTTAAATAGATACTAGTGCATGTAATATTATATTTACATAAATGTGAGTAAAATAAAACACAAAATGTTTAGTTTCTGAAAATGTAAATAGAGCTCAATTTTGTCTAACATTTTAAACATTTTCATCCCAAAATACACCTTCTATGTTGCTTCAGAGCGATGTGTGTTTAGTTTCTTTTTATTACATATATACCTTCCCACTTTCTCCTCAATATTACCTACTTCGAGGATCTCATACATAGAGACTCATAAAACCAAGAAAATTCGCATTCTTTTTATTCGTTTTGTTTAAATACGAACGCGCGGAATCGATCCCGTTAGTTTTATTACACCTTCTATACAAGAGATAGATGAGGAAATTTCCTTCGATACTAAAGTATAGGCTGTTTCAGAAACGAGTTAAATAACAAACCTCTTTTGTTTTGTTTTAAAGCCCCAAGGAAAATAACAAGACGGCGGAATATTGATGAGGTTCGTTGGAAGATTGGATTTCTACTCGCTTGATTTTATATTTATAAACGTTTTGAATTCTCGCAGCGTGAGTTTTCGTTGTCTGTCAGTTTACAAGACATGAGTATTACTTCCCTGATTTTTATTGGCCGATAGCAAATGACAAATGTTACTTTTACTCGATGTCGGTAATAGCTTATTTCGTCGCGTGGGAGATGCTTTCAACGTAAACATGATGAAAATTGTGTAAGTCATAATATCGTCAGATTTATGTACATAATATATTTTTATATTCATAATATACATATTTTGCTATGGATCAATAAAGTATAAAGCGAACAAATTCTGTAAACGTTGGAGAAAAAATCACGAATAACATAAAAGAGAGATGGCCCAAATCTGAATTCATATCATGCCTTATCAGAATGTCTTCCGAGCGGATAAGTTTGATCGCGTGCGGGAAGGAAACGTGCATCTGTGGCCGAAAGATCTCATTTTCTTTACAGCTACAATTCCATCCAAGCCTTTTTACTTGATAGGTTTTGTAAAAATAGAGTCTGATTAAAAATACTTAGATATTTTCGTAGCAGAGGCCAAAGTACATTATTATTTGTCGTCGTAAAGTATATTTACTGTTAATCGAGGAATACATTTGCAGTAATAAGAGAGGAGATGGCTTAAAACACAATAGCCCCGTAGCATTTCGGACGGAACATCGACAAGTTAATGAAAGGCATTTGTATGTAACGGACTTGAGCAAGCTTCCTCCGGGGCCCGATAATGGTGCCCATTGCGTGTTTTTATAGGAATACTCTGCGACTGTCGCTATACGGATAGCAATGAAACAAGTATTTACATTTGTGTTAGTAAACATGGTACTTATTGTACAAAAATAAACTGTAAAAAGAAAAAGTTTTGCCAATAAAACAGTAGCATTTAAAAACATACACATTTTTGTGTAATCAAAATTAAAGTTGTTTTAAATAAAGATCATTTATTCTCGGACGCTTAATAATTTCAAATGTTGATGTGCATTATTTTTTGTAAAGTTTCATAAGTAAAAGCATTTGTTTCCTATTGCTTTCAAAGTACAGAATAGGAGCCTTCACCATTCCGGCGCAAACGGCCGTCCGTAGCATTCGTCCCGAGAGGTAGCCATTTGGCTCGCGCTCTCTCGGATACTTCTCCGCCTCCGTTTCGAATAAACTGAGCACAGTTTTCAGCCAGAGTCGAGAACAGCATTTTAGCCGAGGAGTCGTAAAGCGAAGGATCTCGAAACCCGTTACCACGCGACTCCCTGCGACATCTAAATTCAAATTTTTCTTCTGAACTCTGGCAAAACCTTACGACCCCCTATCTGCATAAAACGAGATGAATTTCATTTTATAACGTTACGTTCACACTATTTTTATAACGAAGAATGTATATCGATTTTCTTTAAACACATAGCTTTTTCAGGTGGGTTCAGATTGTTTCTATCAAATCGTATACCTACCTACCTACACAAAAATGACTAGAGGCCTTACAATCAGAAAACTTTGTATAATGTATGGAACTTGAACTACATTTGTTACTATGTAGTTTCATAGCGTAGGTATATTACGTAACTTCAACGTATCGTACATACCCACATCGTTAAGCACTATCCATTTACCTGCCGTCAGGCAACTTGAGCTTTTCGTATCATATAAAAATATCTTTAGAGCCATCGTTATAATGCACCCATATCTGTCCTTATTTACATAGACATTTAATATTAAATTATCACATACGAGGACCGGTCCAATCAACGACGACAGTGGCAGTTGCCTACAAAATGCAACCCACTTTCAACTTGCCGACTAATTAAAATGTTACATTGTATTAAAACCGTCTGAATCGCGACTCCTGTGTATTTTAATATAGAAGGCTAACGTATTAATTAAAGCTGGAAATACTCGTGTCAGGCATGCACTCAACTCGATGACTGCGCTCCGTAATACCTACGTACATGGTTAAATGTATTTGCTTTCTTTGTGTCGACCCAGTAGCGTGCGTTCATAAATAAATACAGTTCATTCGAGAACCCACACTGATAAGCTACAGTTATTTAATCTTTCAATTTAAAATCATGACCCGTTAACTAGACGCTTACGACATCGAATATCAGTGGGCCACATAGTGGTTTGAATCTTAATTCTATTTACGCCCTGTAGATAAATATACGGATAAAGTTGGTAGGTATCTACAGTGCGGACACTCTGAAGATAATATAATAATTTGGCAGGCGTCATATAATTTCATGACAAAATCTCGTCTACTTTTTCTCGTGGCAAATCTCTAAAGTTTCCAACCTAAAGCATTGTGAATAGACCCGTAAAACAACGAACAACCATTCATTTAGGGATCTCCAAGTTACGTCAGCGGCTTATGAATAAAGAGGGGTCGGCTGCCGGAAAAATAGGGGGTTATTCAAAAGGAAAAGTTTTTTTTGCGTAAAAAGGACGACTAAGCGGTGGATTATCGTCCATTCGCTGACAAGAGTTTTGTGGAACTCGTGGCCGAGTTATACGAACAAGCTTTTTATTATCGCTTACTGAAAATGTTGAGGAAAATGTACGGATAAGAAAAACAATTATCACCACGCTCCTTTCGTATTTATTCTGGTTATGTTTACCGACCCAGGCTTGGTCATGACTTAAATTTTAAACAGGGACAATGAGTTGTTTCCTGGCCTGTTTTGTGGGTGCCCTTTTTAATATTGATGCCGATTAAGGCGCCACTGACTTGACAGGCTTTGGTGTTAATGTATATTGAAAACTAAAATAAAATGAAGTAACATTCTATTTAAAATTGAAACTAATGGAGTTGGCATTGAACTAGGGCCTTTTGTTCCATATCAGGTAACAAATTACAAACTTATTTCGGTGCGATAAATAAGCTGTTTCCGTCCGATAAACGTATAGTTCTCACGAAAAGGTGTACGATTTGGGCGGATGACTTTATAATTATTTTCCACATGTGGGCCAGCGATTCGTTCCGGGACATTAGCGATGGCCGGAGAGCCGGGACCAAATCCCGGCCGAGTAACGAGATCTCCGTCTCAGCGTGAAATTGTGAAATTACCGGGACGCCCAACTCCAAACTATGCTTTCGACTAATTAGATGAAATTGTTTTGATTCGTTATTTATAATTATAGATATTTTAAAAACGAAGCAGGTAACGTTTCATACGACATTAGCGTTCAATATTAACTAATATAATATAAGGTCTATTAAAGACTTTTTTCAATAAAGTTACTTAGGAATACAGTTTTAATTAGGACGAACTGAATGATTTTGAACTTTAGCTTCAGTAATCTTTTCATGATTTTTTTTTATATAATTGATTCCTGATTTCCAAATATCAGGTTCATTACCACTCTCATAATTATTTAGTAATTAGAAACTCAATCTATGAGTTTGCATTTACAAGTCGCATTTTTTTATTGTACGAAACATACCTCATTTCAGAGTATTTTTTAAAAACATGTAATTCGCACTTGCGCTGACGTAACGTTTGTTCTGTGAAACTGAGAGATAATACCTCCGCTCGGGTCCTGAGCCAATGTGCTCGGAAATTTTGTCTTCTGATAAAAAGAAAATGTCTTCAGCTCGGCACGAAGAGGTGTTATGACTTGCGTAAATAAATGTGCCTATGTCGGAGGTAGATAGCTATATAAACGAATAATTTAGAATTTTGTGGCTATTCAGATCGTTTTCCTTGTATAAGTTTCATTTCAATTTAAAAATAAAATGTATAAGTATGCGTGTATGTGATATGGAATTATTCTAGAATAATCCACAAATTCAGCTCTACCGCAGTTATTAAAGTACATAGGTACCTACTGAGTAATTATTCAGCAAGTCTTATTCTACTACTCAAGTTTCTAAGTTCCAACATACTATTTTATGTCAGTATTAAGTCAGGAGTTAAGAGACAACGTTTAGCTACCTCACGCTCGACAGCTAAGTAATTTAATTAAGTGAAGGGTACGGGTGGGAGATATTACCTATTGTATTTGACACCCACTCTACGCTCGCTATGACAAACGGAGGACATAATAACCACAAGAACAGACATCCATTCAGGATGTAGTTTGAAAATATGCGTCATTAATGTGCAAACGAACAATTGAAATTGACAGTTGTATGATTTACACATCGTTATTCAAACAAAAGGATCTTTTTATAGGAACTAAGCGGAGGTGTGGGTTAAATACTTTTTATGTTTAGGTAGAAATCAGTTGCACTTGGACCTTTAGTCATGTACCGCATTTATAGTAACAAAAAAAAACATAATGCTTTTTCATCGTTTCTAAATCACTAGAATCTTAATTGAAAATAACTGGATTGACTCTAAACAAAAACGTACTAGATCTGTATCTACCTAAGTCTGTAGATGTTGTAAAATATAAAACCAATTACACCATTATGTTCTCCATTCAATTTAACATAATCTTGAACATTTTACGAAAGCTATTTTATGCCGGAGAATATCAAAGACATTTTAGCAGACAGAGACGGTCTTATCAAAATTCAATATCTTTATTTTGTGTTGGAAAAGGACGGTGCACCCAGCTCGACTAATCTGGAAGGAACAATGTTGCGTCTCAATCCAAAACAATTTATTACTAAACGTCTCAACTCGTAACTCCTGTTTTACGAATATAAACTTTCACTGAGCTTCACAAAGTTTAATATCGTATGTGTTTTATTGTCGCGTGCGTAGTTTCATCATGGATACGGGCATCTCATTCCGTGTAAGCTGCTCTTTACAATGTAAGTATCTGAGACAAGTACAAATGTCGGGAGCGAGCATTTACGCATACTTCTTGCTGAACGTACATCTATACGCAATTCACTGGCTAATTACAGTGATAACTTTAATTTGATTGTCATATTAAAAGACCCTTTTGTTGACCTACCGCAGTGCGTTGAAAATGGCCGACTACAAAAATAAGCTGCTTTTATTCAAATGAGGATTTCTCGTAATTAAATGGTTCCATTTTTCATGAAGGTAAACTAACTTACTATATTTTCTGTTACCTATTTCATTAGTTTTATCTAACACTTTAAGGCAAGTATAACTAATAAATATTGAGATTAATTCATAACTATTTCTACAACATATTTCGTATCCAGGTTATAAACAAAATAAATTAACGTAGATATACTACTGCTTGATTGACGTTACATCTGCAATATCTTGTAGTAAAATATCGTACACTAGGCGTAGTAATAGTAAAATGGTAGTACAGTCAATAACAAAAATGTACGGAGTCCATATTACCGGCGTGCGTTAGTTAAATAAATCAAGCGGCGAGTGGTCGCGCCGCCCCTCTCGGCAAAATTCAACATGGCCGCCATCGCTCCGCACAGCTGACTGTTCTCTCACATTTTTTTTAGCGTGTGCGACCATTTTGTCGCTCATTTTTTTCTTCTTTTCGGAATCCTGTTAGGGATTTCTGCTTATTACGCTACATTATACTTACTAATTTGAATTGATGTTTACGAGACAAACTAAGAAACGGCTTCCTTATTTCCCACATTATGTGGATTATATATGCGTGTACCAAACATGACTTGGATGAATTCCAAATTAAGTACAGCATCGACAAAGTTCTTCGTTTTGCTGATTATGTGGCAAAATACATTAGTATAATTGATCTCATGAAAAATACGAACGTACTCGCTTGCTAGAATTACTTGTCTGATCTGAGAGGTTGAATAAGTACCTACGTTGTTAATCTGACCAAGTAAGAGAGAGTAACTTATGTGTAGAAAATATAAAATATGTTACCGCATCTGGGGATACTTTGGCTTGACGTTGAAATATTAAGACATTAGCCTCGTAGCGTTTGCGTTCTACAGTCTACGGCTGCAGTTTCGTTCTATCGTACGCCTACGTGGATTTAATAACTCCTTAATCTTCTCCAAGGATAATATTTGACTTTACTCTGTACAAGTTGCCTTGTTCCATCTTTATGATATTAGGTTAAGTTCGCTCCGAAAGGATTAAGGCGGCTCTTAATTCAACGCTCCCGGGCCGGAATAAATTTAACGTTTTGAAGAGCTTATGAAGAAAAACTTGAGATGTGCGGCCGGGTAAGCTGTCGTTTAAAATATCGTTATATTCATATGGAGGGTTAATACCGAACACAATATTTACATATAAAGTTGAAGTACATATTGAGCGTGAGTGTACATAATATAATATTGTTGAATTTATACCACATGTAAAATGTGTATTTTCATTTTTGTGCTGTAATACCACTGCATTCAGTCTCTTGACTGAACCATTAAAGCTTTAATCCGGCTGCGTTCACTCGCTCGAGCATCGCGCCAACAGTTTAATTGCTGTGCGAAATTTACGCGCGCTTCGAATTATATCTGCAAAACATTGGTACACGTGGGTAATGGGTACGCAGCCTCCGCAACGCAGATACACACGGTAATTTGAACGGATCTCTCGATATTTCATTTTATTTTCCTCCTCAATTTTATTTTATTTTCGCAGAGCGGAACGCCTCTAGCTGAATGGAAGGTAATTGTAGGCTACGGAGCGAAGGGTTCGCTTCAGGGAATAATTGTACGAATATAGCGGAGCCTCTGGGAGTGTTTAATGCCAGGCTATGTCGAGGCCGCGTTTTACTGGGCCTGCGCGTTATGCTTAATGCTGGACCAAGGACGAAAATTATCTCAGTAACGAGTTTCGTAAAAGCGGCGATGGGAACTAATGAGACTATTGGGTCCCCCGACTTGTTATATGAATATTTTTATAGAGCATAACTTTAATTTTGCAAGGGGACGATTAATTTTAACGGGCGTGATGAAGAGCGCTTCGTGTCGGACCAGAGCGCGGCGCACAAAGTGCTTTCACTGATAAATGTTAAAAGCGGTGGAAGGGTTCGCGATAAACTTAAGGTAAAAGCGTACTCACCGATGTGGAAGCGCTGGCGTCACATGGGACTTGAACCTCGGACACACTGCACACCACTGAATATTTAAAATAATGAAAAGCCCGGACAACGGACCGGGGCGTTCCCTTTTAAAAATGCACTGCACTCGGGGTTTTACTGCGGCCGTGCAGGTTGGTCGGACAGAAATTCTTAAGACCAGGATAACAGTCTCGTAAAGGAGGTGGTTCCTGAAATACACCAGTTGGATATAAACACATTGGCGTTACCGACGCAGAAAGCGGTTGGATACAGTTAAACTGAAT
Source organism: Spodoptera frugiperda (assembly GCF_023101765.2). NCBI lineage: Eukaryota > Metazoa > Arthropoda > Insecta > Lepidoptera > Noctuidae > Spodoptera > Spodoptera frugiperda. Next base: position 8,278,914 of record NC_064241.1, on the reverse strand, counting down.
TATCCGCAATGCTCCAACATGAGATAGATCAGGATTTACTTGTTCCGCCATCCAGGATTGACGAGCACGTCGACAGACATGTTTATTTTTACTATCCGTTCAAAAAACATAAATAAATCCCGAAGATTTTCTGAGCATGCACCTCTATTAAATATAGAACTTCGAATGTAAGTGGTACGAAATACATTAATGAATTAATTTACATTTTTATTTATTTCCGTAACTATACAATGTTCCCAATTAAAAGTAATGTTTGTCGTACAAATTCTAATACTCGAACTAATGTCAAAGTTATCTAAAATTACATAATTTAGAAACATTCCAATGTGAAATATATGTCATATAGGCAATAATATGTACTTCTTGTATCTCTTTTATAACTGTTATGTCTACAAACACTTACAAACTATTTATCTAAATGTTTATATCACGACGTCAATTGAATTAAAAATATCCGAAACTCATTATTGCTGATAAAGAATCGGTATAATGAATTAATTGAATCATTTCTTCTCATAACTGTACCTCTTAGATTGTATATAAAGATACAACTACGGTTCGCCTACCGCTTCTAAAATCTCAACAAAAACAGACTTTCTAATTAAAAGACAAAGTATATTCTATAAAAACACGTAACACGATGTCACAAAAAAAGCAATCTCGAAAATAGAGCGGCTCTTTCTAATTAATTCTAATTAGCCCGTGGTACGTTGCTCTATTACGGCTAAAAGGGAAGGGAGGGTTCGGAAAAGCGTCAATGTCCCGTAACGTTAATTTAATACCACTTTACTACAGAATTAGTACGTACCACGGTCTATTTGAATAATTTTGTCGTTGATTTGAGCCAAAAAATCATCCCACTACCGCTTTGTTATTGTAAAAGAGACATCAAGTGTCTACCTACACATTCTGTTTACTATACCAGTTTTATCTTTTGATATCTTTATTAAAACTTTAAATTAAGATAGTACTATTAAAACGGCCATAGTTGATCGTATCGCGTAACTAGTTAATGTCAATAAAATATGAATGTCCAAGATAACAATGTACCGGTCTACAACTAAAATGCCGTAAGTCAGATAACCGTTCACTTCATTGAAATACAAGACAATATTTTTATCAGCATCGTGTGTACGGAACTACCTACATACAATGTTGCCAACGTATTATGTAGCTACTAATATTCGTAAACAACAGTAAAAATAAAATAATTATGGCTATAAATTAAACTCATTGGACCACAACGCTTCCGTTAAAAACTTAACAACAATTTGTTAAAAAACTCAAAATAAACCATTTCTATTGTAACCGAGTTAATGACGTTATATAATCCTTTAGATAGTAGATAATAAATTAATTAGTAGAATACAACATAATAATAAAGTCGTAACTTTTAACTCGGTGATTTATAGCCGCTATTAATTTTTATTGACATTTAAACGCTCACGTTTATCGAAGACAGATTCGTCTTGAAAAACGTAACTACCGTACGTATTTATCACATCTTAATACCCTTTTTTTGATGACGAGGGAAACCTTCAAAAGGCGCCTAGCTTTTTGGGGAGAAAGACTAGAGAGTGTGGTATTTTTACCTCACTAAAACCACCCCGGTGGCCACCTTCAGCACCGATAAAGGGCACCGAGTCCTCTAATTAGACCTGCTCCGGAGCCCCTATGGTGCAACGCCTATTACGGCACATCCCTAGGTATCTCAACACCCCTAATAAAGTTTCATAATTTCGTGTATATCATATTTTTGTGTAAATATTTCGGTTATCGATACTTTATCCAAAAGAAAAAAACATTAAAGGACCTACGTAAAATCGATTCGAGATTTCAAGACATTTGCATCTCCCAAAATGCATTAGATATGTCTCATTTCACATAACACAGTAATAATGTAAAACTTACTGCAAATTGACAAGTCTGGTTACTGAGTATTTTGCATAATCAAATTGACTTCATCCAAACGCAGTTTCGATGCAAATATGACCGAAAATGTTTGTAAATTAGTGTGGAGGATTATAGAGGGGGACTGTGACTTCTTAATGGACATTACGATTGGTCCTTGTTTTTGTAACCACTGGGATTTGCTTGGCAGCCATATTTTTATATTCAAATGGTTCTTTCTAAGCAGTAAACAAGTCAATTATGTTTTTTTTTTTTATTTGGAGACATTATGTGGTCCTTATAATAGGCTAGTATAGTAAACGTAACGTTTAAGTTTTTTGAAGATTTAGTACCTTTTCTGAATTTTTCTGCAGTACATGTTTAAAACATAAAAACGCACAATTACTTACTACGAGAGCGTAGAAAAGTTTTTATACAACACTGTAGTTGTAAAACGGGGTAGGAATGTATGAACTTTTGCGATAAAACTATTTTGCTTGCACTTATGTAAATACACAGAGTAAAACTACTTTTTGCAACAACATTCATTCATACATAGTGCTGAACTAATGATAGTGAGTTAGCATGCACAACGTAATACCTAGGTGGGTACCTGTTTTACCCCAAAGGTCAAACTCCTGTAATATTGTATGGCTTATTTTCCACCTGATAGAAGTACAGAATAGAAGAGAACAATAGGAATATTTTTTCTCTACGATGCAGCTAAAATTCGACCTTGAAGATTGTTAAGAAATACTGTGTTAATCTTATAGGTCGGTTTGAAATACTTGAACTTCATTCTATTAGAAGAGCCTTAACCTACAACTCCGGTCTTAGAACAATTAATATTCTGAAACTGTCAAACTCGTAGGCCCACAAACAAGTTCGGAATGACAAAGAGTCGAAAAATCATTGGCTATTTTTATCTTGTCATATTATTATGCTATGGACGTGGGTGGTTCTTCTTATCTGTGTGCGTAGGCTATACATACAAATACTTCCTTGTATTTGTTAATGTTAAACCAATCACGGAGCCGCGCGATAATTGTCAATTGTGTACGTTTTAATTAATTCATGACTGTTCGGTAGTAAACACGTTTTTACTCAGATGCCTATAAAGGTGGTTATGAATGATGTCATTTTTTAAATAAAATTACGTCACGTTTTATTAGAGTAAAATAATCAATATAATTTCTGTTACCATTATGTTTATTAATCGATATATTATTAAAAATGATAAGACAGCCAAAAATACTCTGATAGCATTTTACCATAAGGTGCGCAGTGTACCTCCTACCTAATTTATTAACTACATTGAAGAGGTAAGGGATCGAGCACTATGCGTCTCTTTCTTTTATCTGACGCTCTATATATTTTTGTCTCCTTTTCTTTTGGGACTAGGAATACACATGGAACGGTTGATTATTTTTAATTTAGTTTGATAACTTAAGAAATAAGGTAATATTATTTGTTTTGATTACTCATTGTTATAATGAAAACGGTAAACTACTTATCAGGATTAACATTAAATATATTTCTTATTCACAAAAAGGATTAAAAAAAATTTCGCAAAGCATTAGTAATGTAATCTTGTAAAAACGCACTAAAAAGTTAATTTTAAAACAGTAGGTATCATATTATGAGAGTGTGTATTATACAAGGCATCAGTTGAATAGCGAGCGTCGACAGCGATTGATATACGGCGAGCAAACGCGTGCTGACTCACAACTATCAGTTTGTACGCTTGGGGTTTGGAACAAGTTGTAGGATGCAGCGGAACGAGGTAGAGAAAGGGATAACGATTTTCATAGCCACAGACGTTCTAAGCCTTAAAACCTAAGATCTTAGGAACATTAATAGCGAAGAATGTAAGGAATTGATGAACTTTTGTTTAGTTTTAAAGTTTTAACTTTTCTATTTATAGGTTCATAATTATGAGAAGTGTAATTTAGTTCCGAAAAAATAATATCAAGTTTTGTTGAACATAGAAAACAGTATAAAATTTTGTTTACAACTACAAAAATAAAAGTGATTACAATGTATTGAACATTATTCTGTTTTGCAAACACTTTTAATTTGACTTAGAGACGTACAAAAACTTTGTTTAATGCAACTTTTCACGCAAATATTTTAATTTTATAAAACTGATTTCAGTTCATGACTTAGACCACAGCGTGAGACCTTCTCATACGTGGAATTTTTACGTAAGCTACTACCCATGCTACTCCCGTCGAAAGAAATTTATTTCGAAGGCAGGTATTGAGGTGGTATTATGTGGTCACTTAAATATAGGCAGCCCCGTATTAAACCAGGCCTCTTAATTTGATTCTCCATCTGAACTGATCTTATGTCATATTATACGTAATAAGTATACTAATAAAGGAACATTTTTAATTTAAAAATACACGTAAATGAACCCCTGTTTAATAAACAAAGTCAGTACGAGTACCGATATAAAAATATAGAAGATAAATATCGTCTACCACAGAGATTGCAGTTGAAAATTCCACAATCTTATCACAGCCAGCTTTATTATGATTACTAATGAAATTCCCACCCCGTTCTTTTGTATTTTTGCTGTTAACATAAAACAAAGCTACGTAGCACGACGGGAGAGAGGGCGAGACTGCAGGGCACGGTTCACGCAGTCGTCACGTAGTCGTAACGGTCCAGGCGTAGCGTCGCCGCCGCCAATCTAAATAATTGACCCGTCCGTCCGTCCATCATTGCAACTCCTTACTTCAACCAAATGAATGGAGTCGGCCTTCGACGCAATACACGACAATAAACATACACCTACTTGTTAAAGATTTAAAATATCACTTTATTTACCAAGCCACATTTACAGTGTAAAAAATTCTTGCGACAAGACACTTATTGACAATACTTTCTGATTGTTTACAACTATGTGGGTTTTGTAAATAAAACTCGGTGCAAATGGCATTGTTTTTAGCAAAATTAAATCACGCAAGTACGTACCAACGTTTTATACCTCCCGGCCATTGTTCATAAAGTAAAAGTCCATCTACATTTTCACGATTGTTGGAAAAACTTCGCAAACGGTCGGCTCCACGCCATTCCATTTTCGTATATAACAGTAAAGGGTGGAAGTAAGAAGTAAAAAGAGGAAAAAAGTATATTATTAGTCTCTTACCGAAATGGAATTGGAACATTTCGTAGAAAATTCCAGAAAATATTCACTTCGCTTTACTTAGCTGAGGGCAGCCATCATACTTTCGCTACTTTTACCTACACAATTTAATAGAATTTCGTGCGGAGAAAGTAATAATTTTGCTACACATTTTATTTGATATCTATTTACGTCTGCTTGGTATAAAATAACTAAACTAAGTGTTTAGCGTGTACGTGTTATGGATTATGACAACAATATTTTTAACATTATATTTTTCTTTCTCACATACTTATAAATACGATAGCTAATTGAAAAGTTTAATGAAATATCAGTTATAAAATCGCATTTAATAATGATAGAACTGAGGGAAAGTTCAACAAAGACGTAAAAATACTAGTATAATATCTATTAAAAACCTTACGGCTTAACTGGCGCTAAAATTTGACGCTTTCCCTAAAGTTCTAACCTTTATCAACATTCAAGTTGAATGTAATCCACTCGAAATGGTTGTTTCAGGGAGAACGTTAAAACTTTATGTATATTGTACTACAATCTATTGGGCCATTATTTTTCAACGGTCAGCTTTGAATATAAAAGCAAAAACTATCATAATTTAAGGTTCCTTCAACAACAGGTGAAAGGTACTAATCAAATTACTTCGGGATCATTTCGTCATAATCGTGCGCACAAAAATCGAATTCATTTTTTATGATTCTCCCAAGCCGTTAATAATATAACCAATCGGTGCGGACTATTTAGAAAATCGAACTGTCAAACGTCAATGTAATGAAGACTTTATATATTTTTATGTTTTCTTTGACGATGCCGCCAAGACGAATGAAGTAAATGTAAAATAATAGTACTGGCGTTGGATGGGGCCAAGCTTCATTGTATAGCCATCTGAAGGGAGAAGTTACGACCGCGACAGGTGTGATGCCGAATTAACTTCTTATATAAAGTCGGTTTTTATACAACACCGACTGCTTAATGAGGCCGAGGGATCACGGTAATGAAACGCGAGGTGTCTCGGACTTTTCTTCTCGACCTCTTTTCCAAGCTTAATTAAGACCTTTTTTGGGATTAAAACTTGATTTCTCGTCATACTATCCCGTAGTTATTATAATGACAGGCATTAATATGCGTAGTTTTAAAGCTTTCTAACGAGCAACCAACCTGCACGGGACGTAGTTTCGTCATGACACACGGCACAGTACCTGTAACAAACATAAACGATTAACATACCGAGCTCTTTTATACAGAATATAGATGTCCATTTTAATAATATGGAAAATCAATGTCGTTGTAAATTAAGTTGGACGCACAAAACGCACGTACCGAAAACTCGTTCCATTTTTGATCGGATGACAATTTCGACGGGTCCGTTATCTGATGTGTGGTCGTTGAACTTTGAATGGGAATCCAAAAGGAAAAATGTGAGACAAATGGATGGGCGAGTGCGAGTGCCACTGATCGAGTGTGCAGACAAGACGAGCGCATAAGCGACATGTTTCATTCAATCAAGACAAAGTGGATGCATTGTGTCGTTGACCCGCCCTGAAACATATGTCGGTACCTGCCCACGATCAATATTCATGAGCCATTGCAGTTATGCCGAACATGAACGCCTTTATGGTGAATGTCACTTTACTTTACGCTGCGTGAGGCACTAAATGCCATAACTAGTTATGCCCATCTCGGTGAATTTGAGCCTAATAGATATTCAGATAATGTAAAGTAGAGCGCCGTGTTTTACAACTAGCTCTTTTTGTCCGAGGTTTTTTCTGCTTAATTGACGTAACATGTAAATATAGGAGACTTAATGAAAAAGGAGAGAGTTTGTCTTAGTAGACAGAGTCATAAAAGAGAAGCCTGCTGAGTAATATCAAATAGTAGCAGCATTTATGTATTAGGTACCTACCGAGACAAACCAATCAACACGAGAAAGCTATTTTAAACACGTAGATACCTTTTAGCCAGGCATGTTTCATTTGAAATAGACCAAAAATCTTATTTCAGAGTGGTGTTAATTGATTCCAAAATGGTTTCCCACATTTCTTCCAATCAACGCAACAGCATTACGTTTATTTGATGACAGAAGTGAATGAGGATGTTCATTTCGAGAAGGGAAACGTGTCAGTAACTGAACGCGTACCGAACGTGATAGAATTTACAAATAAATTAAGAGAAGTTATTTTTGTTTAAATTTCTTAGGTAGTGACTAAAATACTGACGAAAATCTGTTATGTAAAGGAATACGTATTGGGCTTTGTAAACTCTTTAATATTTAAATTGTGAGATAGGTATATAAATACGTTATTGTTTGAATATGTACATATTAGTACCATAGTTACTTGAAGATGCAAGAATTTAACCTGATATTTCTATTTTTATTCTGCTGCGTGAGAACACGCTGTGCTATTTGCATACTTACCTACATCGTTTTGTAAATCCGCTTTCGTGGGACAATTTTTGTGTTATTGTTTGAAACTGCGTCTGCTTAAATTATCTTCTTTAATGCATATAAACCCATCATATGTCCATAATAAACATAATTTTGGCACCCGCCTGCGTTTAATCCAGCGTCACCCGTTTAGTAAAGAATGCCTTTGGCATTAATTCGTGTATTTTATATGCATGTACTTTAAATATATAAAACAAATTTACCGAACCACACATGTGATCCAATAATAGCTACATTTTCGCCATAAGTTACAACGTATTTACAAACTATGTGTTCATAATAATATAATAAAACGCTTAGCCGATAAAATATTGGCTGCACCGTAGGCAAAACAAAACAAACTAATTGAACTGCAGGAAAATGTCATTGGATGATAAAATTACAATTCATGAAGGCGCCAGATGTACGCACACAAGTTTATTGTCGAAGCGCAAATTGAAAACGGGTGGCAGCGGACAATTGGTTCGGAGTTATTGTTTTGCTATTAAAATTGATGGGAAAATTTATAGGTAAACAAAAGAGACTCTCTTACCTACCCATGGCGGGAGATGACATAAAAAAGAATATATTTAAGCAAAAATATGAATGAAATGCATAGAGTCCTTTTGTTATTTTTAATTTGGCCTGTGTAAATTATATTGTTCTTAACATTTTTTTTAAAATATTTAGTTTGAGATCACAACCGATTGTGAAATTATTAAGTACTTGAATACAAAACCGTCTAATTATTCCTAGATATACTATTGGCATGCAGCCCATTACTAAAAATAAACCTGGCCTTCGAATTGTCAATCGATTTGTGCGGAAAAAAAAGATCTTGAGTCCAGTTTGATAGTTATAAATTATATATTTATGCTGATATTGTATTACATGATACAACATTTTATCCAGTTGAAGTGAATATAAATGCTTCAATGTAACTATTGCACCTCAGATACGGAATATAAAAATACTATTTTGTTCTTGTCGCCCACAGCGTGTTCTACAACAGAACACATGTCTGTTAAGCCGGATTAACACAATAAAAAACATAATATGTAGGTTTATGTAATGTAGGTTTAATGATAAATTATTTTCTTTGGATACAGAAATATTACGGATAAGTGCAGTTATTTCCTAAATTACTAGCTGTTACAAATAGCATGATTATTTATTTCAATAAAGGACAATATACTTAATCTGAAATGAGTTTATACGGTAGGTACTACAAGTATCCACATAATTTTAAGGTACATGCGTACCGCGTCTAGTCAATACGTGGAAGAACTATTTATATTTCATTAATAAGTTACAGTAACAACCAACATCTGCAATATCAACCTTAAACATAATGAAACAGTGGGATAATATCATCGTGTATATTCATGAAATACTTCATCACAATATTTTAGACAATTTTATTTGCTTACTCTGTACAGAATTACAACTGAGAGAGAACTTCAAAGAGTCGAGGGTACGAATAAACGGAATAATCTTTAATATTTCACCAGCGAGATGTTTCATACATCCAAGATGAAAGTAATGAAAACATGTCGCGAATAACGAATTTATGTCGGAGTTCTTTCATAGAACAATCTTCTCTGTTGTTCCTACTAGAATAATAAAAACCATACCTTCACCCAACCGTTACAGTACAAGGAAAACTTTTCTTTTTCATTTACTTGTGTAAGTGTGTTGTTGCTGTACATAGCGTTTTATTAAATAAATCTGTAGCTACGTGAGTAGGGTTGCTGCTTTTAATATAAAATATGAATTATATTCAACAAAAAATATCTTCCATTTTTATAATAGGTAACTATCGTGAGACATCTAAGTATCTAAATCACGTAAATTAACGGAGATGAGCTCTACTAGTTTCGAGCCACAGAGGGACTTTCATCATGAGCAGCGTGCGTAGACGTCATCGCGTCTGCGTCGCTTATAGTTTATGTGTAAGTCGCAAGTAGTAGAGCGTTTCTCAAAAATAATTTATAAGTACATTAAACCTTTTCACTGGTTCAGGCCATGGTGCGGAGCACAGGCATGGGATGCCGTCTCCTCCTTCTGACAAAACGTCATGCTAGCTAATCGATAGGCATTGCGATGATATTGACGTCTCATACGCCCCAGCCGTCGCGAAAGACACTCCGGGCGTAGGGGATCCCGAGACGATTATCCTTGCCACGTATGAAGTGGTATTGGACGGCGAAATCGTAGCTATGGCCCGAATTTCAGAACCACTAGGCGACCACTAGTATCCGTTAATTATATAACTAAAATCACGGTTTAATCATGTAAATTAATGGAGGCCCAATAGGGCTGATGCCTGACCCGGAGCTGCGGACTACCTAGCGGGTTTACCGGGGCTCCGAGCTCGTGCAGGAGAAGGAACGGGGTGGTTTTTAGTCAGTAAGAGTCTGACACTTCTCCATTACCCAAGGTGAGAAAAGTCATTGGATGATTTTCCCCCTCAAATGATAAAAAAATTAATTAAACCTTTTAATTTTTTTCGATATAAGTAATTAATTAGAAGAATTGTGATATTTTAGAGTTTAAAGTCATAATTAGACACTACATAGTGTGTTAACGTGTCACCTTAAATTGAGAAAAACAAAAATAAAGATTGTTACATGTGACGTCAATGTTTAAAAAAGAAGAACAATTTGCATCAAATACCTTGGTAACACACTCATTAATCTTATTATACATTCAAAGTGAATAAGATTGTGTAATAATAAAGTTATACATTGTTGCTGCTCACTAAAAATATCAACACCTCATGTTTATTTAAATAGAATAGTAGTATATTACTGTCTAAAGAACATTTCCCAATTCTCACGTAAAACATCAGGTATGTATAATGATATATTTATGCACGCAATAATTCAAATCTTCATCAAGTCATATTATTAAAACATAAACAGTAAAAACGTTACAAGGAGTGATTAAACACTACAAGATAATATGAATATTCTAATTACAAAAAAAAAAAATTGCCTACATTAAAAAATGTTGAATCTATTTTCAAATAAAATTGAATTGAATCAATCGAATCAATTTTGTCACTCAAACGCGCATATCGGAATTCAACTGGCATGTTCCATTTTTATTTGAGGACGAAAGCGTTCGTTGGAATATTTATAAATACATTTTTTACCCGTATTACGCGGTCCCGCCTTAAGCTACAAAGTATGTATCGATTGGACGAGCGGCTGGCGGGAGGAATCGAGCCCGTAGCATCTCACCGTTCTATTCTCGTATCTTTCGGATCCGAAGGAATTATTATCATCCACGATTACCGGACCGGTCGGCAGTCATATTTTGTTCGATGTTACGATGACGTGAGCCGGGTACGCGTTATCGATACGTAATTAAAGCTGCCGGTTGATCATCGATACTCACGATGCCGCTCTATAATGAAGCGATTCAGAAACGACTTTGATATCGAATTGAATCGAAAAAATACCTACATATACAGGCGCACTTGTTTTGTCGCAGTACTAGTATCACAACAATGTTGATTACATTGAGCAGGGTCATTTAGGATACATATTTCAAGCAAGCCGATTAAATAAATTAGGTTCAGTTGGCGTAATGTTTTTATAATTCCCCGCATTAAAAGATCGAGTTATACGAACGTGTGGGGTTCTAAATACTGATGCGATAAATACTTCGGTTAATTTGCGTGTATGTTATGAATGTTACCGAACGTACAACCGAACCTATACTTTGGCGTTGTAGCGGTATTATAGTATGGATACGACTTTGTACAACACAAATTAATACATTTTATGTAGAGAATGTTAACATTAGCATTAAATTATAATGTTTTATTTATTTAGTTGTGTAAGAAAGATATATCGAAATCTTTCAAGTGAAAGGTCTATTTTATTCATGCTTTAATGTACAAATTGATCTGGTCTTTTTCTGTTACGTTGATCTGGTTAAAACAAAACGTTATTTAGTACCTAGTCAAGCATCTGTTCATCGGAGTAATTAACGTATCTCTCGCTGTATATTTTTATCCTGTGCTTCATAAATAAAGTCATGTCAATATTACTCTCTCGTTTATTATACAGCGTATGAAGCCGGTATAAATATGGAGACTACAGGCAGACATTGATTTGAATAAAATACAAATATAAATAAAATACTTGATGGGTGTCCCGCAAAGAATATTATGAATTATTTGACACTTTCTTGTTACATTCTGGCGATATATAAGCAAATTTCTAAAATAAAATGAAATTTATGGCAACCTTACATGATATTTAGATTATCCTATGACTCTCACAACGAAAAATACGTTTAAAAATAATATTTCTATGTTTATTTTATTTTATGGTAGCTATTTGATAAAATACTCGAAGTAGGACGCCTTGAAAGGTATACAGTTTAAAACTCATTACTGAAACTTGACTCATTAGGTCGATGTTTTTTGACAGAAACTTAATATAGCAAAGTACTGAAAGTTATATTTTGTAGGTATGCTATTTACAGAAATGTTAAATCAATCATTAAAATACAACACAATGTAAAGTTAAAAATATATTAGTGTGTTTGTATACGATAAAAATACGTCATGAAAAATAAAATGGGTATATGACAAGTCAGTTCATATAAAACAAATGAAAATTTAAATTAACCACTCTGAATTAAATTCATACAGAGAGAACTCAAGTGTAGATACACGTCTTATCTACGATCGGCATAAAAGTAAAAATTGTGATTGGATTCCCAAAATTTTGACTAACTAGCTACTACTCTACGCGCACTAAAAACTTTTTTACGTCCAAATCAGTTTGTTTGGGATTTGTCTAATCAGTTTGAAAGACTCCACACAAAAGTTATAAAATATATACCGTATATACTTTTATACTTATCTATCTACGTGAAAAACTGCAATGGTTTTATCTACCTACATAGAACAGCTTAGTTTTTCCAATCATACGAACATAAAATACGAAATTGTTCCCCGTGTACGTGTACCAATATTACTACCGTACTTCGATGCTACGTTCTCATATCTTTGTCTCAAGACATTAGGTACTAGGCTGGGAACCAATAGCGGAAGCAGATAGATACTGACGGCTTGCAATAACAATAATGCGGGAACGAAGCTGGGCGACCTGCCAGGGTTCTATCGATCCATACCACACCACCGCACCAGGAGAACGAGACCTCCCAAAATATATTCCGTATCCCCTTCTTCAAAGGTTCACTCATGATAGAGGGGAGTGCAGAAGGCCAAGGTAATCTGGCTTCGCAGATATACAAGTAGGTCAGAGGGAAAATTTACAAACACTACTCCCAGCGAGTGTGGATTTTTTGCGAAATAAACTGAGAAAATTCTTTCCGGGTCAATGCAAATGGGGATGTTTACTTGATCGAGCAAGATACGATGATAGTGAGGTGTATTTTAGTGGAGGGGGAGTAGTAGGCCCTGTGATTGTTCGTTTGTAGCATAAAACTTTACGCGGTAAAATATTTACGTTCTTACTTTAATTTTTGGTCCTAAAAACTCTTTTTATATAAATTACCATAAATAAGCTTTTTATACTAAATAATTTTCACTGCACGTCTGGCGCAGTGGCTGGGCAACTGGCTGCCGTGCAATGTGCGTGGTCCACAAATAGTTGTTTCGGGTCTGGGTGTCATGTGCATGTGAAATTGTGTGTTTATAAACACACCCACGATACAGTAGAAAATCTTTGAGTGGGGCAACAAAAAGCAATGCCTTAAAAAAAAAGATTTAATTTTCAAAAATTATTAGAACTCTTAAGTACCTATGTTAATAAATCAAAGTATATCGAACATGAGATATTCCATGTTAACACCTCGCAAAAACCTGTACGAAATTACACATAACTTGTCAGACATATTTAAATTTTCCCATCAAAAGCGCAGCTCTTAACGTTATCTAAACACAGAATCTTTTTGTTAAACTGACATTTACATTACATAAAGAAATATAGGGTTCACTTGTAACCAAACTAGATATTTTTTTACCAACGTCAATAAATCGTTGGGACTCAAGTACCTACCGACTTATTTTCGAGTTACGTCAAGTTTCTTCTCGAGATAAGTACTACCTATCCAATCCTACATACCATCCAGTTTTGAAGGACCTATAAAAGGGGGCCGCATTTCCTCATTACGGCTTTATTTTGTTATCTAAGGCGGGGGCGGGGGGTATCAAGATAGATTGGGCAAATATAAAGGTACTAGAGAAAGGGACCCGTGGGTCGACAATCAAGCGAACTCCAGATAAAATATTTAAAGGTTACCTTAAATGCTAGCCTTTCCAAACCACTCGAAGTTGGAACGATTTAAATTCTTCGTTTGGGAATGGAATCTGTTTAAATTATGCTATTAGTGACACTTCATTTTGAGTGGATTTTGTGTGAAGGGAAGATGTGTAAGAGTAGAGTTACGTATGTGTATAGAACTATGTATTTTTTGTTGAGAAAACTATTTTTGCTTTTATTTATCGATAGTTTTGCCTTCATATTACCATGTATAAAACCCAATTAGTCTGTCCGTTTTAGTAAAACTTTTATTGGACAAAAATGCTAATGAAAGGGTATAATATTTTACAAAAATTAACACGTCTCGTTTGATCGCAGCGTGCGTTCAACATCTTGATTAGTTATGGAAATAGACTCAATTATCTCCGTAGGTATTTTAATTTAACTACCAACAGTTTTTGTACTGTCCGATTATAGTGATAATCAAAACATGTTCTCAGTGATAAGTACATACATATTATGCTTGTATGATAATGATACAAACACAAAAATAAGCATATTATATTGAACGAACATTTCCATACAGATCACGCGATTTGAAACTAGTTTATCGACTACAAAGCGAAAATATAATCAACAAATTAATGGAAACAACTTTTCAAGATTCCGTTACTTAGATAAAGAGTTATATCCAATAAATAATATAAGTAGAAAAATACACCTACTGCCCCTCAAAAACAATTACCCACATACCAATCGAAAAGACCAGGCAAGCTGCTTACAACCACAATTTACTAACCAGTCACCGTAGTACGCAAAACAGAGCCTTTAGATCCGTATCTGGCATAATCTACTCATTATTTAGTTAAGGAGTCGGTACACAAGGCATTTGTTGAGGATAGCTCCAGGAAGCGGTTCGATACCATCTCAGTCCAGGGTACTAAGCACCAATAATTACTAGGAGGTAGGTGATATAAGTGCATGGTACCAGGTGTGGTTCAAGTTTATATGTCTTGCTATAATGGAAGACATGCTGCGTTGTATAGCTGTTTGTGAAATGCAAAACTTATTGAGTTTGAGTTAATAAATGCTTATGTGTTTGTTTGCTTGTTTGCTTATGGAACATTTATTTAGGTTCTTATACAGCTTTATGCAATGAAGTAATACTCATCCTTTACTTAATAAATTATGGTGTCGTCTAGCGTATTACTGGGGCTCTAGCTCAAAAAGCAGGAGTAAGAACGAGGTAGTTTTTAGTCAGTACATTTGAATGAGTTTCCCCCCTCAAAAAAATGCTGTGTCCTAAGTAATTTTAATAAAGGCATCAAACCACTGTTAGGTAAAGTCTTAAATACTTATGATAAACTGTAATAAATTGTAAAAATAAGACTTGAAAACCTGAATTATTTATTCGACTTCGACTGAAATTAAGAAAAAATGATGAAATGTCAACACAATACAAAAACGTGTAACAAGAATAAAAAACAATACTTTCACAAACGAAAAACGTACCTTTAAGGGTTCGTATCATGCGTTCTACACACGAAAAGGACATTTTTTCTTCAATAAAAACTTGTTTTCACAATTCCGTGTCATTCCCTACAATTTTCACAATATCACACGCAATGATGGAAACTTCGAACGAATGTTTTCTTGCAAACTGACATTTATACCACCTCAATATGTTATCAAATACTTACTAATTATTACGTAAATTGTTTACTTACTTACAATACTTTGTATGCCAAACATGTTAACGGATCGATGAAGAAATTCCAACGGTACCTTATCGTTTTAACTTTTTCTCTGTGGTTATTTTTTTCTTAAACAACAGTATAAAAACATTACGGGATTTTTTAGTAATAAGCTGGTTTAATTATAGATCTATACTTAATATGATTAATTAATCTTTACATCTAGTAGATTCATTACAACACGTTGTGTAGAAGCAAATGAAAAAAAATCCTCCCTATATAGGTATTTCTAGTTTCTATTTCATGCCAAAGAAAACTGTTTTAGGTAGTTAATGGTCATGTTATCTATGACTATTTTTCCTCAAAATTCATGTAGGCATGCTAAAATCGCAAGACATGCGTGAATAATCAAAATAAATAATTCAAAATACAATAAACAAGTGAATCGACCAATTGCCAAGTCCATTCCCTTTTCCTACGTTTCCCTCAAAGTCTAGGCGAAACCAACATAGCTGGTACATTGAGAATATATACTGTTATAGGATTATGTTCTTTATTTTGTTGTCGTGAAGGTTATATGTAGCGTGATTATTGTTTTGCTGTGTGAGAGTGTAGGATTGCGTAGGCAAGTTTTGCGTCGGCTGTGACGGGCCGTCGGCACGCGAGCTTGCGTGCAACAGAACCCGCCCAAATTGCTTCTGTTCCTACCTGTGGTTTCATTTCTACAACTTGACAACCTTATACTTTGTTACATTGTACGTAAATAGGCTTAATTAAATACTTATTACCGATAATTTGTAAGCTAATGTGGGTAAATGTGTGTAGTTTTTCTTATCTATGTGTGTTAAGGGGACAGAAATAACGTTGGATAAAAACATCACATTACTTTCTGTTCTAACGTTGTTTTATTATTGTTTAAGAAATAAATATTAGAAATGTCTATTTCTAGATTTCTATGATGAACGATGAATAGTTTGCTATAAAAATAAAAGATTGGAAGCATAATTATCTTGTCAGCATTCAAAATACTATTTTGTAAGAAAAAATTATTCACAAAAACAACTAAACCGAATACCTACCTTATGTAATATGACTTTTAGTTTAATTTTATTAATTCAATATAAATAACAGTGGGTTTTACCACTAAATTTAAGCTATCAATCAAAATCTAAAACCAATTATAACGCTTACGAATCGATTGATCACTTCACTGAATTCTTTAAAAGGAATCCTATCAATGCAGGTTCCTTAAATGCTTGAAATAAATAATAAATGCAAGTACACGACCACCAAATTGTTTGCCAAATATAAGGACTGACACATGCCATTGATACTTGAATGTTAATTGGTTATCGATGATTGCAACTTTATTACTTGAATACAAATTTTCAAATTATTTTGTTTTGCATCCTGTCTTATTTATGGTGAAGTGTACGAACTCTTATATATATTTAGGTACATAGCACATACTTTTTAGCTACTTAGGTACATAAGTATGTGATATGTATAGTTAAAGCATGGACTATGTATAAGGTCTAAAGAATGCTTGACATTGATTTGCTGTATAAAGTATGTTTAATACACTAAGTCATGTGTTTTTTGTTAACACAGATTTTCTCCGGATGTTGCAGTACAAGTTGTCCGATCTACACTAACATCAAGAAGAAGCTGAAGAGTTTGTTTGTTTGAGTCCATCACGCTATGATTAATTGGAGCCGAGTAGAGCGGATAAACCCGCGCCAGAGTCGCTAGTGAAAAATAAAAGCCGATATAATTTCTGCTATCGGCTTTTAATAGATAGATTTAAGATGACTACTATCTACAAACACAAAATCATGCCAAAACGTTCTGCTACACTAAAAGAACGAAAAAACAAACTGAAATAAAAAAATAACGAACAAACATACTTATTTTAGGTTTTATAATACCATAGTAAGAATAAGTAATAGTGCACTACCTAATCCTTAAACAAGTTATTCAATTACCTATATCATTAGGATAATCTCATGTTAATCCAGTATCAATTAAAATAAGATAAAACTGATATCTTACCTACTCTATTGTTTTAAATGCAACTATGTTCGCAGTTACTAAGTCTATCAATGTTGCTTAAATGTCAGATATAGATAATTAAGGAATTAGATAGTGTAATTAGCGATTAAGACGATTACAAACTATGAAATTAGTTAGAAAAAGCATAGACTGGATTACACTTTGATTACAATTAGTCAATTATGATTTATGTTACAATTACATCAATTATAATACAAATTAGTTGATTGTCCGTCTTATTGTTTTGTACTAAACAGTTCTTAATTTGTTGCTTTGCTGAAAAGTGTAGGATATTAAAGAATTTTTTGTTTTGCTTCTAAACTTGATAAATGTGAATTGAATTTAAATTGAATTATGTTGCCTTTAAAATACTAATTATGTACTAGATGTAAAACATTAAATGTATGAAGTATTTTCCACGATATTTCAGTTAAAACTGTTTAATAATTACGTTTACAAATCGAATGACAAATGTATAATGTTATAACTTCACTATAGTTACTATAAAAACCACTATTATTTATTTAATTATTACAATCGTAAGAGATTATTGAATAGGACACTCTTCTTACCTAATTAAACAATATTCTCGCAAGATAAAAATTACATTTTCCTTGACACTTCGTTATCACTTCACTGCACACTCATACACACACATTGACATACATTTTATCACTTATACACCCACATTACAATGGATTCGCGGATTGGTGATTAATTTTACTGAACATACGCGCACTGCAAGACAAATAATCATACTGAGGCGTATGCGTCGCAAAGTCGTTCAGTTATTTTTATAAAGAACATTAGTAAAAACCAATGTCACACGGCCATTGTATATTTATAGTGCTCTATAAACCAAACGTCCCTAGTATTGTGCCATAACCCTTTGCACATAAAAAGGTAACGTTTTTACAATGAGTTTTTACTCTACTTTTTACGGGTTACCGCAGTTACGGAACAAAGTGGTCATTATTAGGGATAAAGATTATAAAAAAACAACGGTAATTATTTTGTTGGTGTTTTTGGTAAAAAATTGGTGCAAGTCCCTTTTGGCGTGAGTGCTAAAAAATGTTAGTATTGACCGTTGAACGTTATAATTTTTTCTAAGTAGAGCATTTTGCCTGTTTTTTTTTTCGTTGCTCTAACGGGCTGACATGGAGGTATTGAATACACATCTACCAATATATTTTCAATTCCCAGCGTCCATAACAACCTGTACGGTATTCTAATTATAACGTGTGTAAAGCATGTAATTTTATGACTTTTTGTAAACTAAAATTTTTATTTTTAACTCAGCAGTACCTACCTACATATTTTCCTACAGTAAGGTCATTAACATTCAATACCGTATGTACGCCTATTTAGCAGCACTACAATTAATCTATTTATTGATTAGTTACCACAATCAGAATTTTTATATAACTCTATACCTTTGTGTTCATGTTTTTGTCTACAGATTACATATGTATCTACGTAGATAGTTTCACAACTAGAGTGAAAAAATCCTTTTTTTCTCTAGCACGTGGCTTAGATTATCCCTATCAAGCATTATCTTTTTAAATTTATATCTTTTTAAACGATTACACGTCCTTATCTTTCACGCCATTCATCATTTTTATTTCACCAAAGTTGAAGTTTTTTTTCAAACCGGAGCATATTTACTTACTTTTTTTATAAGAGGAACTAAAAGCTTTATCTTGTTTTATTTATAGTTTACCTGTACCTATTTTTAATTGAATATGTTACCTATTTTAAGTACATAAATTAATAGTCTAGTATTTCTTAATTTATCAATGTTTTATTATAAAATACATACCAGTATCGGTGTAAGTAATCATTATTTAATTCAAAATAAATGTTATTGTGTTTCTCTGATAGTTGTAATGTACTCATTATACAATACATACATAAGGTTTATTTTACATAACCGACACATAATTAAAAGTCCCCTTAACCGACGAGCATGCATGAAAAGACTGATCACTGTTGATGAAGCGAAAGAGGAATGTAAGATTCGTAGCATTTAGCGGTCTCTACATACCTTGGGACTTTGTCTCCGCATACCATGGGAGATAGGCTTGAAGTTAATTATGTATGTATGTACCGACAGACATATAATATTTATTGACACATTAAATAAATAATAGTGAAAAAATAAATACTAAAGCACCAAAATGTAGGTATATACATTTGGATATAAGTAGAGGATGAAAAAAAAAATTTTTAATGTATATCTCGATCTGACATTATGAAACTAGCTTTAAAAATTTTACAGTGTCTTAATTGATACTTAATCATTTTAAGTGACAAAAACAAGACATACAAGTACACAAATCATGAACGACAATGTCAATGGTGACTTTGATCATTGCCGAGTACAGTTTAATGAAGTCATGAACGATTTGTTATAAGTTATAATTACTATGTTACATCATTAGGTATGGTGGTTCATACAATGAGCAATTATGATAAACAGGGCCCGCTCCTTTGTAAGCAAACTATTGTTGCAACGTTATTATTATGCATTCTGTTTCTATTTGCATCAAAATGATTTATGTTTTTTGTTTTTCCTTGTAGTAATACATATTTATAATAATTGATGGGTAATTGGAGTGAAGTTTGATTGTAAATAAATATTAAATTGTGTTTTTTTTTCTCAATAAATAATAATATGGTAAATGTTTTAATTGGATTTATTTCATTTTACCTTTTGTAAGGACTTTTTCATTAAATTAAGACACATTTACAAGCATAGCGCTATTTTATTTTAAATAATTGTAAAATTTAAAACATTATGTTATGATATAATATATTAAAGGTTACTAATTTACCTATTGGTTTAAATCTTTTTTCACACAAGCCGCTACTATCATCGTAGAATCAAAATAAAATTTACCCCTCAGCGATAGGGAATAGAGATGATCTAAAACCTAAGTAGTAACTAACTGTGAAGAAATGCTATCACTACTATCATATTTTCACAATTTGAAGAACTTAGATGGTTTTTTTTAAATATTGCAGTTATTTGAAAATATTTCTATCAGTTAAACCTCCGAGAAAAAATACAGGCACGGATTGAAAAAATCGAACACGCTACAGTACATTACCGTACCTGCATTAGAAAAAAAAAACAACTACCCAATCAAAGAAATAAGGTAGCCCCAAATAATATAAAAAGTTAATCAGATTACATAGGTAGGCTATCAAGATCTTTTACATAAGATATCCCGATTTACCTCACGGCCCTCCGGTTTACTATTCGTCTGTGTGCGTGTCCCTAAATGGAGATACGGGAGGGAGCGTTTGTCTATGTGTGCGTAACTAGCTACGAAGTTCTGCCACTCGATACGAGATGGCGCTGTTAGTTCTGTTTTTGTTAGCGGATGGCTGTATAAGATTTTTAATATAATAAATAGTGAAACTTAATAATAATGAAATAAAATTGCATATTTTGGTAAGTTTTTATAATAAAAAATCAACAACTAAAAAAATTGGTTTTATTAAATACATTTTGTGAACCATAAAATTTTGCCACGCTCAAAATTCGTTATCAATGCCAAATATAATTTAATAAAAACAAATTAAATACAAAAATAAATATACATTGAAGAAAAATGTAAATTACGTTAAGAAATGACCTGAAAACTAATTTTTAACAAGAAAACCTTACACAGTGCTGCCACCGATCATACGGTAAGAGCCGGAACTAACGAGCGTTCCCCTTCGATTGCCATCACGTAAACGACGTCGTCTTTCATGGAGCTATAAAACGTAACTTATTAACTTTAAAGACCTTTTTGCGATAACAAGCGACTGTCGCTTACGGCAATTTGGCATTAAGTAAACGCTTTAATAGAATACATTCATGCGTCTTTAGAAGTTTCGCGCCAAAACTTTTTTAATGGGAATTATGATTTCACTTTTAAATTTTTATTAAAAAATATTTAAAAGTGTTTGACATTTATTAAATTAAATGACGCTTTGATATTTGATTTTTTACCTGAATCAAGAATAAGGCATGTTTCTTTAGAATTTAGATTTTCTATCTGATAAGAATTGATTATTTGAAGGGTATAAACATAAATCTCCACAGAAAGAAACAGTGACTATAGACAGATCATTGTAAGATAGCTTTCATATGTATCAACGTAGTCTCTTACCTATCCGGAGTTGGGACTGCCTAGCGGTTTACCGCTGCTACGGCTCGTAAAGCAGGTGAAAGAACGGGGTGGTTTTTAGTCAGTAAGAGTCTGCCACTCCCTCTCGCTTCGCCCAAGGCGGGAGAAGTAATTAAATGATTTTCCCCACTCAAATAAAAAGTCTCTCACCTATAGGACTGACCATCAGTCCTTAGTATGATTATTTTTCTGAGCGAAAGTCACATTCTTATAAAGTAAAACATTTCTCTATAATTTATTAATTTTAAAATTTAAGATAATTTTTGATTTTACAAAAAAAAGGTGAGCAGATTTTTTTAATTGATTGTATAATTTTTCGACATATTTAGTACCTAGTCATTTGTGTTAAGAATTCTTAGTGTTTTTCTTCATCATCAGACTATTAAATTCAGTAAAATACACATCTAAGTACCTATCTCTGTCAGTTTGTACAGAACTATATGAAGAATGTGAACTGGTACAATAAATTAACTCGTGACAGACGCACGAATCATACTTTGATTGACTTTGATTTATATCGCTTATAATGAATACAGTTTACCAACCAAGTTATTGGAATGGCTAATGTGGAAACTATGAAAGTAGTAACTTGGTTAAAATTAACTTGATAATGAACCAAATTTAATCTACAAGATGGAAGTAAATCTAGTACAAATCATGCTGCATGTATCTGTATCATGAATAATTTTCCATACACATCATCTACAGCCCGAAATTGTCTCATTACTGAGAAACCTCTACTCACATTCTAAAAGAATGATCATCGATTGCTCAAGACTGATTGCATTATATTCACATGCACATTAGATTTGATTAAATATTTTCCACCAGTGCTGAGCTATGTGTACCAATGAATATGATTGATGGAAGCCAAACGCATACACAGCAACGTAGCATATCTGGTGCAAAAGCTCTTTAATATTTAGATTGCACAATGATTTCAACAAAATATGAAAGCTAACACAAAATGTAATGTTTATTTGATCCATATTGAAAAACAGTACCTACATCTCTAAATAAGGTAGATATTGCTTGTGAAAGTGCTTCCAAACAGGTAATATTATACGATAATTTATATGGATAATTGGATACCAGACACCGACAAAATGCCAATATTGCAGTTACATGTTATAACACAGCCATCTAAACATGTTTGTTTATGACTAGTATAGTAAATAAGGTTATGCAATTAGTGGCCAATAGTGCTGCCACATCATATTGAAGAAAAGTATGATTGACCGTTTAGAAGAACTTTTTGATAGTTCAAGACGTCACGGGTTTACTGATCGCTAGTGCAACAAACGAGAAAGCGATCTCAGATTTGATTCTAGAATCAGATAAGCCCGGACTGCTGCAGACTGCCTAGCGTGTTACCGGGATTCCGACTCAAAAAATAGGAGTACTTATACGGGGTGGTTTTTAGTCAGTAAGAGTCTGAAACTCTTTCTCACCTCGCCCAAGACGGGAGAATTCATTTGTTGATTTAACCCCTTTAAAAAAAGATAGGATAAAGTATTTTTGAAATATATTTGATTCAGAACCGTGTCAATAGGTCCTATTACATAGGATTCTTAATATACCTGGAGAGAAATGAGTTACATTATATTAATACATGCGTATGCCTCTGCTTCGGAGATTAAAAGGCACGACAGTACCTTGATACAACGTTAGTATTTCTGTAATTTGAACATAGATGTACATGACACACACATATTCACAGCACCTAACTGATCAGTTTTTTTCTATCGGTTCTTCTTTAACCTTTTAAGAAATAACAATTTTAAGGATATGGTAGTGTACAAAATATTTAACAACTTAATATTGTACCATTTTCAATAAAGAATTAACCATAATTGTCCATGGGTGATGCCAAATGCTTACCATCAGGTGATTCATCTGCTCATTTACCAGCTGATAAAATACAAAAATGCCTCAAATAAAATAAGCTAAGCCTATGTCTATGTCGAAGAAACATAAGTAATTCTCAAAACCAGACATCCACTTACATAGACTTGAGTACATAAGTTACCACTTAGTACCTTCTCTAAGTGCTAATTCATTAGTCACAATTAGGCAAGCAATGAGCGGTAATTTACAGAATTTTAAATGTCTATTTATTTTGTATATAGCAAGTATTCGCATGTTTCGTAGCATTTGCTACGGCGTAGGCAGTGGCTACGAATGGATCCTAGACATGCTACTTAAATATTACTAGGTACGTTATGTATTTTTTAAAATTGTAATTTGAAAGGATTATTCTTTAGTTCCTTGATGATATAATAACATCACGCCTACTATGCCCTAAAGCAGTAAGCAGTATACGATGAAATCAATAATATAATTTGTTTTATTATGCAGGGCCACAGGGTGTGAATTTCACAATGATGTCACAATAATCTTATTCAACCCTCAGAATTATTTATATAGGTATTAGTATCATAGATTTCTGACCATATTTTCGTAACATATGTAGGTAACTGTAGAGAATCAACTGGTCTATTATACAAATTCATTATAAATGTTTCATTACAAACACAAATATGCATATAATTATAGGTAGTCAATAAAATAAATAAATAATCGTAGTAGGTATTGCACAAATGAAACTTATTCCTAGATTTCTAATCTACTGCATTATAATTATTGAATGTATAATATAATGTAATATTTACATGTATTATGCATAAAATAAATAATATCCCACGTCCTATTCTCCAAGAAGATATTAATATAACCTATTATGTATAAAACATTATTTTGTCTTACACGTGTACATAATGTAAATACAAACCTATTTCAATGCACTTAGCATATAAAAAGAAATATTGGAAATAATTATGCACTTACAATGTCACAGGCTGCTGATGTTGATGAATGTCTTAAAATGATAGTATAAAAAAAACACTCCGGTCTTTTAACAAAGTGCTCAGTCATTGTTACGCATCTCTTTGTATCAATGATACCTATTTTATCTACAGTATAGGCTCTAACTTATACTATAGATAAAATAGATAGAACTTCTCTAGAAGTAGGGTAAGATAATGTATAGATTTTAGTTGGAGTCGACTTAAAATTTCCGTCAACTGGCATGGCATAGAGACATATATATTTATACATATAATACATAAATATCTTTGAATAGGTATTGTATAATACAAAAACAAATATTTTAACAGTTACGATACAATTCTTTTTTTTTATTTAGATGTCTACAATATACTGGCATGTTTCCATGTTCTGTATAACTTTTGATTGTTTAATTTAAAATATTAATAACTTTTATTACACCCAACAACAATTATTACACCTTACATTTTTAGAATAGTAGGTTTTTTATCACAGTGGTTTTGTGCACACTATTAATATATGATATTATATGTACTAAGGTTACCTAAACAATAATGCAAACACTAGTTAGACTCGTGCAAGTGTCTGTTATAATGTCACCATAGCATTTACATAAAATAGACTTTGTCCTTTGTATGATAAAAAGGATTTTCCTCAATTAACCAAGAAGAAATCAAGTATTTCATATTATAATTAACTAGCCTCTTTCAGCCTGCATGTAAACCAAATTTCATAAAATTCTGTTCAGTAGTTTCAACGTGATTGACGAACAAACATCCAAACAAACAAACTTTCACATTTATAATATCAGTGTGATAGTGTGATTCAGTAAACCATTTGACGCATTTATTTATTTACTACCTATGCTTTTAATTTCCCGAAAAAACACACAAATGTGTATTTTCACTATACACCGGTTTCGATAGGGACAATGACGGGGTATGAAAATTAAAAATCAGTTTAGTCCGTCCCATAGGGAATGAAAAAATATTAGACACCTATTTTTTATTCTGTGATATAAAATAACAATACTTCCCTAAAACAGATTAAGGTTCTTTTAATAATCAAGATTTTAGGAGCGGGAGCAAATACGTCATTTCTGGTTTTAAAATGTACGTAGAATTGATGTTACGAGATATTTCAAATCGATATATCTTCCAAAATATTTTTTCAGTAAAAAAATACGTTTAAAATAATTTACAAGACGGACATTAAAATAAAAATTAGTAATCTACCCTATTCTAAACTCTATTCTATTACTGATAAGTATTCTTTAACATTATTTATATTAACATCTAAATAGGTCCTAAGTCCCTTAGTTAAAAATCACTGCATCTACACTTTACATAAATTCTCTTTTTCCTTAATCAACAAACGTAACATGAAAGGCCATTACTGAACCTTATTCCATGTATTATTAGTTCAGGGTGAATCACAGTGAATGAAAAAGGAATGGAAACAAATGTAGTACAAGTAATACTTGTTTGACATGAAATTTAGTTGTATGCATGTTACAGGGACATAAATGTTCTAATAACGTTTGAATGAGTTGTTGCATTGATTTATACTTATGCTAATAATATTGTAAGGGGGAGGTAACCATTGTAATATAAATATCAATATGGATGAAAAGGAACTGTCTTTTTTAGTCCAGAGAATTTATGTAATATGTTTATTATCAATTAAATAAATGTACCTATTTCGTTTTCTTTAGTATTAACAGTCAGTCAAGTTATTTGTTACTAGCTGTTACCCACAACTTTGTCTGCGTAGAACTTCTGAGAGAATTTGGTTTTCTGTTTTTCTCAAAATCAAACATATTTTTCTATAGTAATAGTTACTTCTTAGTATATCAGCTACCTGCTAATAAAGTCCCGTCAAAATAGGTCCAGGCATTTCAGAGCTAAGCTAGTACAAATAGACAGACGAACTGACAAAAATTGTAAAAATATATATATATTTGTATAGGTATGTATCGTATGTATATTCATATAATGCATACATATAGGTAAATAAGTTATTATAAAAGTGTCACACCCTGTAACACAACGAAAACTTTTATGTGTGTGTTGTGTGCTTGAGAAATAATGCATTTGTTAATGCAGTCATACAGGAAAAAATATTTATTTGTGAGGAGTACCTTTAAATTAACTACGGTAATATTTTATTACCAAATGTCAGGTGCAATTCGACAATTATTAACTTAAAATAAAACAAAAAAAAAATCAAATACTAATAATCTAGGAAGTTGCTTAAGAACATTAGTTCTTATCTCCATCATAATTGCCACCTTATTAACATAACAATAGACAATATTTTCAGTCTTAACTACATTATATTTACATGGGTCTTTCAGTTCCTATTTTTCATCTAATGGATAACAATAATATGCTTGGAGCATGATGAAGTATAATATTGATTGTTTGAATGCTGCTGAAATAACGAATAAGCGCTTATTCATATTTTTTTAAGATTTTGGAAGATAAAACATAATTATAAGAGTGATAGCTATAGGATACTTTACTCTTTAACTACGCAGGTGAAGCTACAGCTCACAACTAGATAAATTAAAAATTATCTTATGCATTTCAATACATTACAGTGCCCACATACTCCACTGTAAGATACTTGCATGCACCTAAATCTTAAACAAACCTGCATTAAATTGAAATAGCATATATAATTTGTAGCTAGATACGAGATGCAATTACCTAAAATAAACTAGGTACCTACTTATATGTATTAATCAAATTAAATTAGACATACAATCGTTCATCAATCATCAGGCCTGTTAATTAATAACGCGTCTGCAAACCAATGTTATACTTACGTGGGTATCTATACCAATTCCTGTGAAAATTTACATATTTTTCTCATTCATGGATGGTGTATGTGTGTTAAACAAACAGTGTTAAACAAAATGCATTTTATATTTCTGTGTCTAAAAGTTTTACTTTATGCATTTTCCAAAGGATTTAATTCTAAAACAACCGGCAATGTGTTTATACTGCTCTGGCAAAAATAGCTTTGTATACTTTATAAAATTGTTATTTAAATATTATCAGAGTAAATACGGTCCGCTATAAAATGCTACTGAAACGGAATACCAACAGGAATTACCATACAAATTTACAGCACGGCTTGGTATAATTCAACAATTTGGCTGCTTCATCCACTAAAGCCCAGAGTTTATTCAAATAATGCCTATAGAGTACGGCAGTTTCCATCCAAACCGCCATAATCGTACTTTAACACTGCGATCCTACTAAACGAGGAACTAAAACACACGCTCCGCCTATTTCATGATGGTGGTATTTCTACCTCCTTAACATCCCATACAAACTGTCACTACTAACAGACATCTGTTTATCTCCCACCGAACGAGATATCTACATATAACACTACACGCAACAAAAAGAGATGACAGCTAGTGTGCGAGCGAGATAACCATATTTCAAGGTGCACGCCACAGTGGTAAGGTAACATCTTTAATGGAAACTAAATAAGAATCATTTGCATTGCAAGTGCAACCTTATCACTTATGCGAGAGGGTTGTATTTAGATCGCTCGGATGCATGGTCGGTATCATTCGAATGGAGTTCGGTGGGAAGAGTAGAGGTATAGTCTGGGTGCATAAATAAGACAAAGACGGAGAATATATGGAATTCACTGGCCATGTTGCAATAAAGTTTCATCCAAAATCTCAGTTATGTAGTTTGAAGTGCGCTTAAAAGATGGCGCTACGGATGTTTTTGAAACTGATTTGGTGATAATTCCAATAAATATTAGCGATAATTATATAGTGGTAAGCATTTGTATAACATTTCAAATTCTAAACATGACTTTCTAAACTCTTTCTAACCATGCACTACATAATAATGCTTTATAATAGAAAATAATGGAAAAAATAAGCCGATTTTGGTTTTTTTCCATAGTTTATTAAGCCTTCTAATAGAATAAAATGTAGATAAGAAGCTGATAGATTTCTGATAAGCAAATACTTGTGTAAGAACTTTAAATATACCCTACCTAGGTATTTTGGTAATTGCGTTAATTTATTCTAGAAATATAACGCACTTTAATTAATTTCTTTTTGGAAAATGTAAGCAAATTACATAAAAACTACATAAGAAATTAAATACGAAAGATTTCACCGGTAATGATAAGAAAAGGGTCACAGTTCCGGGAAAATTTTATTGAGTGAAATGAGATAATTTCTTTAATTTTTCTCATTGAAACTTGTCATAAATAATGTGATTCGTTTGTATATCTACAAATCTTATATTTTAAAAGCAAAAAAAGCAACAAAATATGTATTTTCTGTTATAAATCACGCGCCAATTAGAAAAACCGGTAAAGTCTCTCACAGAAAGCGTTTTAAACACAACATGCTGCCGTAACAAGGCGACATCTAACACAAATATTTTTTGTACAGTTTGTAGAATGACATTCCGCGTAAAATATTCAAATTCAGTACTTACAAATTGTTTTTGTGCGTCGTGCGGACGTCAAAGTTGGTGATATCACATCGCGTGAGCGCGCCGCGACGACGCGCGTCCACGTCCGCGCCACTACACCGCCGACAAACGAAATAACCTTGTTTTTACACGAAAAAACCCGAGTATTCACACAAAAAACACCTTCATATTTCGGTAAAAGTACGGAGCGAGCCGAGATGTGTCGTCCGTGGCCGCGTTCGCATCTAAACGGCCCGAGTTTTATGTTAGATTACAGACGTAACTTTTATAGATCCTCGGTGCTATATAACGCGGTGGGCGGGTTCAGGGGAGTGTGGCCCTTACGTGGTGAGAGGAGAGGCTATAATAGCGTGTGTTGGTCGTTGCACGGGTGTCATTAAATGTCGCGCGACGAGGGGCGAGGCGGGTGGAGGTGTGCGAGTAAAGTTTTGGGTATTGATTGAATATGAGACGGATTAGTGGCTAATGATCAACAATTGGCTGTTGGGCGCCTTAATTGGCATCGTGCTGGCACGGGGTGGTTTCATACAAACGCGCCGCAAACTACACTACCTCGGCCTACGTAAAGATACTCACATAGTTGCATACCTATATATAAAGTAGGTATCTAGCTACGAGCTCGTAAAATACTAGAATGAATGGCTTGAATGAATTAAATACCTACCTACATGACGGCTAGACTGACTTTTGTTTTTAAAACAAGTCGCTCGCGTCTTAACACTACACACTATTGAATTAATTATGGACAGAGTAACTGTTAGAAAAAGTAAAAAATATATTTTTACATTCTTCTACTTGATTTCTTGAAATATTATGACTAAACGAACCAATACATACATATATAAATAAGTAGTAGGTAAATACATAACAGTAAGTAAATAATAAACAAACCTAGTTCAACCTCATTTTTATACAAACAACCTTAACTCTACAAAACACGCTAACCTCCCAAATAACTCCACTTGCTCTACGTAGAGTATATAATTGAAACACGTGTAGTAAATATGACACAAGAGGTTAAGTCACGATGTTATCTCTACGCGAATAGGTATTATAGATGTAGAGATACGCCTACAAGGTAGAGACATTCTCGGAATGCGACATTGTCCCTCGACTCTTGATAGAGTCCACTCACGAGAACGAAGTAATGTTGCCACAAAAAATGTGACCGGATTGAGGACTTTTAACTTTGAATTTTTTTAAAAGGTGACTTTAGACATTTCAATTCAGATAAGAACTATTTTGAAATGAATAAGATAAACCTAAGTATAAAATTTATATTTAATTTTCAAAATTGTAATAGAATAGATAACGTACTGTTTATCTAGAATTACTTATTCGGTCATCTTTATTTTTTATAAAAAGAACGTCACAATCACAACATTATTAAACTTCTGTATAATGAGCTGCTAACATAATGAATCTTTATATTAATTACGTACTTATTCAAATTAGTAAAACATAATAGAAATAAGTTATTTCGAGACTAGAATCAAGTATGTAGGTATAAAGAAACAATATGAACATCATCCATCATTATACATACTTAACTACCTACCATATATGCATTTCTTAATCATTAATTAAAATGTAAAAAATATAGAAGATATAAAGTAAATATAAGTCGATTCTTTAAATAAAATAAAACATGGCTACCCTATGCATCCAGTTGAGACAAGATGGAATTTATATCTTTAGATATCGTATGGCTACAGCAACATGAGGTCTATGTTTTGGAACTAGTTTTAAAACTAGTAGGTACGTAGGTATTTATAGATTTGTATAGGTATAATGTACTAGTAGGTATATAATATTACAAAACTTGTATAGTGTGAAATATTTTTTACCTAAATACAAAATTTATATGACTGGAAAAACATATCTAAATATAACGCGATACATATTTTACAACAATATTTTTTCAAGTTTTCTTTAGATTTATACCTACTTACATTCATGTAGAAAATTAACAAAAAATATCAATCATTCAATCAACGAAGGCGTACACTACACACCTATTCACAAAAAAAAAACATAACTCACTTACTCACTATTTTTTATCCCCACACAAACACATCTACGATTACGTATAGCCAATTATAAAAAGGAATAAACGGAACGGTCGGGCAACACTCACAAAGGTTGTATACGTAGGTACACATCAACACGTCTCCGTATATCAGATCGATCGCAACCTCGGGCACAATCAACCTGACACCATTTGTATTCGCAACGCACGCCTCTATTGCACTGGCGGACAGGAAAACGGCACACCTTGCACATTTATTTAAGCAGGCATAATGATGTTTTGCGAAATAAGGAAATTTATTTTCTTACAGTTTAAAATGTCTCAGTTAAATGTAGTTGATGTTGAATGTTTCTTTACAAACCTAATTTTTATTATTTTCACAAAAATACCTACTTTAAGGTGGTAAGTCCACCATTTTTCTTTACAAAAATGCCTGCTTTGGGACATAAACAGTCCCTACTGTTAGACCTTGATTTTACGCTTGTATAACTTTTTATACGATGTACCTACTATGTTTTCTCAACACAGTAAATGGGAATTTATTACAAAGAGAAAACACACAGTATCTGTATTACTGGTCATAATTTATTATTATCATTAGACATCCATCAAATGACGTAACTTTCAGATATTGTGATGATTCATAAACTAATGTTATCGTTGTTACATTTATTAGGTCGAAGTAACAAACAGAGTTCGAGTGCAATGTTAAGTGCACTATGACACTATTGTTATCTACTGCCATTTTAAACAATAGTTTAGAATATTTAAACACAGTTTAAAATAACAAAACGTAATTTCTAATATCCCCAAATCGTACAAAATTGTATATTGATTAAATTTTTGTTAATTTCATTCACAAAAGCTATTACAAAAAATGCGCTGATAATTCTGTCCGCCATCACACAAAGTATGGCCGGTCGGTTGAATCCTGCAAATTCGGCAAAGTATACGTCATCTCACATATAGCTCCTCTACATAGGTATGTGGTACCTGCCGTCCGTCTACCTACGGCGTCTGAATAACAAATGGTTTCAAAGGGACAAGTTTATTCGCACGTTTTAAAGGACGGATGTGCTTATACCTACCTGTTTTATTTTATGTCTGATATAAAAGAGTACGATTAATTTAATCAGTTGTAATTACTGGATTTTAGTTGTTATTATAGTTGTTTTTCCAGTATTTTTATGTAGTGAATAAGTAGGAGTTGCATTTTAATTTTTAAAGTATGATAAATATAATAATTGTATGAGAAATTTAATCGGAATATTTTTATTGTTCATTCTTAATACTTACTTTAGATTTTCATAAAATATTTTCCAAGCTATTAATTTAACACGCCCTCCAATAGCCTCGCTACATCGCACACTCATCACCAACATTATCATTTCATTAAAATTCATCGGTCTAAACAAAATTCAACCCTTTGGCAAAACAAAAGAGGAAATTTCCTGCCACAGAGAGAGCTATTAAGGGGTCTTAAGACTAGTCCGGGTTTAGTTTCCTCGGAGGTATTGCCAAAAACAAAGAGGTTTGCAGACGGGCGTTGAGGGGTCGGGGTGCACCCTGCTACGGGGCTCGGGAGGGGGGCTTTGGGGTGTGATGGGGGTAGCCTCCGTGGCTGTAACAGTTTTACGATCGGATATGCGGAGTGCTCATGCGC
This sequence comes from Spodoptera frugiperda, assembly GCF_023101765.2. Lineage (NCBI taxonomy): Eukaryota > Metazoa > Arthropoda > Insecta > Lepidoptera > Noctuidae > Spodoptera > Spodoptera frugiperda. The sequence goes on along the minus strand of NC_064241.1, from coordinate 8,246,259 downwards.
GCTGCAGCCTCAGCTTTCGTATTTGCATCAGATTATCGACGAATGTCCAGTCCATGGAAATTTATTTGATAAACGCTTACATCTACGGCTAGTAGGTACATAATAAGCCTAATCATGTTTGTGATTTCATGTTTGTTAAGCCGTATCGCAGTTTGTATTTTCTGACTAATTATTGTGAATTAGTTTGGTACTAATTACTTAGGTAATAAGGTTTTGATTTACAATTCTATCGTTCTTACCTATGTATAGTCTATAAATAATATACCTGTAATAAGATAAAACTGTTTTATTAAACTAAAACAATATTTTCAATATTATGTATTTCACTGGCTTTTTCAAATATAGGTAAACAGTTTCTAAATAGATGAGTTATTAGGTTATGTCTACACATTTTAGTTCATATTTAAATTAATAAACTTAATAAACATTTAACAGATTTAAACTTAATTACCATTACATAGAACTGAAATTTAAACAGTTTCAATTGATGAACCGTTGTGAATCAATGACGTAACACTTATCGTGTAGAAGTGACGCCAACGCAGCGGTCAGTGACACTATTGCGTAGGAGTATTGTATCTATCAGACATTAGATTGAGTACAACTCATGAAGTTGATGGTAAATTGGTTAAGTAGATGTATGAGTATAAATTAGATACATAAGAAAGCTTTTATGCATCGATTAGTATTGTCAAGTAAAACATGAATTGTAAGGTTAGATATTGTCAAATCTGCCTCCTATACCTAAGTTAAGAGAAAAATAAAGCCCTGAATGAAACCTACTTTCTTTATTAGAGATACTCATTTCATTTTAATTGTTTTTCTGTTTACAATTTGGCCTTTTCTCTTTTACTCAATTTAACAATTTTCATCGGTGTTTAAATTTGACTAATGGACTTTTTAAGGACGATGTTTAGCACAACTTAGATGCTATGAAAAGACTAACATTATGCCTATAACATAGCAGAACACCTACTTACACACAGCGTAGCTAATGAGACTTATACGAGTAGATATTAGAGACTCTGGCGTAATCTAGATTGGATAGACGTACGTCACTGTAACGTAGTATCACATGAATCCACTTTCAGTAATTAAGTAGGTACTTATATTGATAGTTTAATTAAATTGGGTGTGATTTACAGATATAAACATATACGTAGGTACACTGTTTTTGTCTATATACTGTTGCATCTGTATAACTCTGTATTTTACATAATATAATATTAGCATGAACATAAACATATGTACCTACCTTGAAAAATTTGTGATAAAAATTAGACTTCTAAATGTTATTTTGTTTATCAGATTCTGTTCTATATCATCAGAATCAGTAGAATAAACTTAAAAAACGTGGGAAGTAGGAAGATATACCTTGCTAGACATAAATTTAAAGTCGCATCTTTGTAGTAATAGTATTAAACTACTAAAAATATAGCATTAAACAACTAAAAATCAAAAAAAATCAATTGTTGCACATTTCACACATAATTCTATTTTAAAAACGAATAGCTAGCAATTTTATAGGTTTCTTTTTGCTATAAGTTTCCCATATTAATTATAGGTTACTCTTAAAAGTAATTGGTAAAAGCGACTTTTAATATGTACTTATAATTTAATTTATAATTTCTTTGTCATTTTACGACCATAGATTGTTAAAGCGTATTTATATCATGTATAGAATGTAAGGTAATAGCTACACAGAAAAATATTGAGCACAACCCTTTAAAAAACCTGCTACTCGTAGTAATGTGGCTAAGTTTTGTGGCTAAATAAGAAAGTCATATATTGACTTTATTATTAAAGCAATATATATGTTTTAGCAATGTATAGATATACTTTTTTCCAATATATAAACACTACCTATTAAGAAACTATATGAATGATATTCCTCAGTATAACCCTCACTTGAACTATCAATGGAGGTCAACGAACTGTACATATATAACTATTATTTGATTACATCTGTCTATATATTACAATTTATTCAATTGCTATTGGACAGGAGCGCGTCCCATTTCAATTGTTCTATTAAAGAAGGCGACAATTTTAATTAAGGGATCAGAAGGGTACCTAGCTGTTAATTATTGTTTCAACAACAATGTGATAAAGTCAGTAGGTTAAGAAAGATTTGATTTATTTATCGTAGTATGTTTTTTACTTCATTATAATTGAACAAAGCATCTGATAGTTTTAAACGACACGTGCCAGTTTAATTGGGCTAATAAATTATATTTCTAAATAAATTCTCATTTAAGTCTTTAAGGAAGGGAAAATGTAAGATTCGTAGCAATTGGCGTTCCTTTGTCTCTGCCTACCCCCATGGGAGACAAGCGTAAGGTTATATATGTAGGAAGGAAAAAGAATGAGAGACTGATTCACTTCAATAGAAAAAAATACGATATCAACTGTATGCAAATTAAGTGAACAAAAATGAAAATCTGTGTTGTATTTATCTATATACTCGTATCTATTTGTAAACCTTAGTTAAGCCAAGACCAGATTAGCAAAATACCTACTATAGTTTACTTTTACGCTTGCAAATAAACTTTAAATTGTATACATAAAACTAAAACCGGTCAATATTTTACTTGTTTAATATCGGTCAATTTGTATGTTGAAATTATTTTCAACATGGACACCTACACTCATAATAATAATATTCAGCTTTAAAATAAAATATATGCAGCAACCATCTGCTGAGGTTCGAACAAAATAACATAAAAGTGATATACAAACGAGCCTATCTACACCAACTCCATATAAGAGCAACAAGTAAAAAACGACATTGAAAATAAACAAGCATAATATTCCGAATAAATGTTACAAGTATAGAGACTGGTTGGTATTCATAAAGGAAACTAAAGGCGATCCAACGATACCGAGGCTCGGGTTTTATCCGACAATTTAAGAGACAGGGATGACATTGTCGATGATACGGGCAACAACGTTGCCTCGCCTCGCCTCGCCTTGCCCACTCCTATATAGATTTTATGTTTCGACTGATATCAAGTCATTTACATACAACTTTATATTTCTGACGACGCTGCCCTTTAAACATTCCAAGTGAATATTTTTTTCTTTGTGTTGTGTTTAATTAAGGTTTGCATGTGTGTGTATTTTGGGTTCTGTTTAAATAAAATTAGTTATTGTAGATTTTTCATCTCATACTGAGCTTAAAAACTCTCTAATGTCTCAAATTCAACTAATGTTATTCAATAACATTCACAACTACTCAACATTCTTTTTCAGGAAATGAAATATATTTACTCAACTTGTAAGACAAGTTACTTATTGCAAGAATAGCTATAGGTACAAATATTTCAAGTAAATAAAAAATAAACTACATATGTTATTCAACAAATTTAAATATTAAACTGAGCTTAAAAGAAAAAATATATACCAAAGCAGCATTTTTGTTCTATTTTTGTATAAATACAAAACTGCATGCAAGAAGGCTATTCTCACTTGACCAAGTTATTTATATTAGGTTTTATTTTAACGCCTCATGCGATGAAAACGGTACGTAATTAAAGCCCACATACCTACATATTCACATCTAATGAGTTTGAAACATTGTTACTTTGTTGCTCAGTTTATTTGCATACAAATTATGCATATGTAAAAGTAACTAAAACACATTCAATGTTTAAAAAACACAAAAATGCCTATAAAGTTAATATAAATCTTCTTCAATATTGAACTTAATTAAAAAACGATAAAAATAAAATAGATGATGTCTTGTTATCTATAGGTATATCTTCGTAATTTATTACCGATATTCTAGGTTATTTTGCAATTTATATTATTCACTAAACTTTACATATAGGCATATGTAAAGGCGTTGTAGTGATATACATTGCAAAATAGATCAAAATATAAATAAATACATATATTTTTCAAGGAAAACTAAAGGAAAAACACCTGTATTATTATACATACTTCTAAAAAACTTTGCACTTAATTCAAGCTAATTAACATAGCTTAGCTACCGTATGGAAATGAATGGCATAACTTACTTTGCATAATAAATAAAAATAGCTCAATTATTATTAATAAACTACACGAATTTATTGACAAAGTCCAAGAAATTGACATGTCCTTACTATAGTAGGTAATATGATACAGAAAATGTCAAAATAGCTATGAAGATATCTGTTTTCGGATGATATATTGAGCTATATATGAATTTATGATATTATAGTAATATGGCATACTTTTTTGGATTATTATAGCCTATAATATAATAAGGATTTTATTAATTAATGACTTCATTATGTGAAGAGTTATGCTACATAATTATTGACTCTATTAATTATGTAGATTGGTTTGTCTAAATATGTAAAACAAACATTATACAATATACATACATAGTCAAACCTAGTTACATGACGTAACTTTATGTGATATCAAAATATATGTTAACGAAAAATCGGTATACTGCGTAGGTACATTAATGAAGAAAAGTTCTACTAGTCTCACGAGCAGTAGGCTGCGCTCAGCGTAGTCCCTCTGTGACTCGAAACTAGTAGAGCTTTTCTCCTATTATTTAGTTAATTTAGTATGTCTCGCGATAGTTATTATAAAAAATATATGTCATACTATTTTATTAGTTTTGCCTCTTACATAATAATCACTACATAGTATAAAACAAAGTCGCTTTCTCTATCCCTATGCCCCTTTGTATGCTTAAATCTTTAAAACTACGCAAACTAATTTTGATGCGGATTTTTTAATAGATAGAGTGATTCAAGATGAAGTTTTTATGTATAATACATACATAATATATCATCTATGTAGCCATGCATACATGTAAGTTAAAACAAGCTTTTGTTCACAGTGATATCAAAGTCTGCACCTACATAGAAGTATACCTAACATAAATTCAATTATCGTTTCACGCTTAGGTATCAAAAGCGATAATTACTTGCTAAACGAGTACTGGATAATTAGTAATTTGTAAATTCACAGATAAAACACCTGTAACTATAAAATTCCGGTTTCAAATGCTATTAAATTAAACTGTTGAATACTACTTTTACATTTGATACTTGATATACCTAATTTTGTATTTCACAATTAATATGAAATGTCACGTCTTATTTTGTAAGGAGTAGAGACCAATCACACTACACTCCTTATTTAAATTACAAAATGATGGTGAACTAGGTAACCTTAATTTGCATGAAAGTGTCAAAATCATATTAAATTATGTAGGTAGTAAGAGTCCGGAGCTGCGGACTACCTAGCGGGTTTACCGGGGCTCCGGCTCGAAGGGCAGAAGTAGGAACGGGGTGATTTTTAATCAGTAAGAGTTCCCCCCCTAGCCCAAGGTGGAAGAAGTCATTGGATGATTTTCCTCTTCAAAAAACCCAAAGGTACCTGACTGCCAAGCGTGTACTTATAGCAAACCTTCTTATTTAGAGCTGGTTGTCACAAGCTGATGATGTCGATGTTTAATTTATATGAAATCCTTTTTAGTCTTCTTTGCACACAAACCAAACACTTCACTCAAAAATCTAATTACCACAGAGTAATCAATAAACAGAGTGCACATCTATAATTTCCACAATGCAAATAATTTATATGAAATAGAAACAAACACACAAAATTTTATATTCAACGCACAAGGGACTTCCATCTTGAAAGAACGTCAACAACATTTTGTTTGTGTTTCAAAAGTTCTTGAAGTTTAGGCATCTATAAATGATTTGCATCTAAATAGCCGCCCCTGCCGAGCCGGAGCTGCGACTCGCACTTTCTAACTTGTTATATTTTTTTTACGAGAATAGGGAATTCTCATTTACATAAACATGGAAAAAAATGGTGCGAATTTTATTGTTTAGAACGAAAATTTATTTTTGGAAGCGAGAAGTTTTTTTAATAAGATTCAGTAGCTACTTTACAGACTCGATTTTTTATTGCGATACGAAATATTATATGCTGTTAATAAAACAATATTAACAGCATACCTACATACATTTCGATATTTTCTTGCAACCAAATAGCTTTCCAACTTAAAAACTACGTTAAGTTAAGTCTAGAAGTTAAGACATTCAGCCTCTTTTTCCCCAACAAATAATTTTAGTCACACTTATCGTATCCCAACAGATCCGAGTCACGATTTTTCTTACCATTATATTTTTACTACTCAAAGAAATATAACATCAAGTCCATCCAAAGCTATCATCCACATTCCTACCAGTCCTCTCAAGACACTCGGCCACATCTCCAAGGCAAATGTTCGGATCCCACTTGGGATCGCAGCCCTTGTTATGCAAATGTGGTGAAACTACTTACAGATGGAGAATGGACATTGGACTTGATCGGTATTTAGTTGCCTACTGACTAATAAGGGTAGTTTCTTTAAGTTATTCGTAGAGGAATTATTAGAAAATTATTGTGTTGAGTTAATAATTATCGGTTAGTATATACCAAGTAGATAAGTAAAGCATTGTTTACTACTTATTCGTAATTACTTTGATTCATTTTGTAATATCATTGATGGTGTAATTTGGTTGAGATATTATGCAGCGTCTAATGTAGATAGTTACCTACCTTTGTTTAACCTAAATGGGGTCTATGTGTGGAGAAAATCTAATACATAAATATAATGAAAAGGTAAGAAGTATGGGTTTAATATATCTACATAACAATCAAGTTTTAAATTAATTTATATACTTACTATACATCTCTATAAAAATATGTGAAAATTATGAGATATAATTAGAAAAGCCTTTTATTGAAAATTGTGCTCTTCTTATTACAAATATACCTAAATATAGAAAGATTTCAACAAAATAACACTTCCAATTCTCGCCTCAAAACCATATACTTCCCATCAACGCCTTCACATAATTATACCAGCTCCTTAATTGGTTCCTTTGCCCGTCTCTTAACACCTGTACTCATAAAGTATTGAACTTATTGGCCAGATACTGAAGTACAGTCAAGAGGAAAAATATATACATATACAGTAATGTATAATATATATGGTAACTAAAATTTCTTCTCAAATTAATTATGAGGTATACTAAAATCACTTTGGAATGTTTCTGTACAATCTCATAGCGGTACATTGACATATTTTTTCATGGAAACGGCGTGTATATAAATATATATATAAACTGTACAAGTTTTGGTCTTAAATGTACAGTATTGATCGTTCATTGGAAGAAATGTGTAAGTTCCAAAATCTTATCGAAACTCTTTTAAGATTATTATCGAGTTGGAAGGCAGGCGGCGTTCGATGACATTTTTATGCAAATAAGCATTCAGTACAAGGAAAGGTCGACAATGACCCTTTCGAATCGTTTCAAGAAATTGTTTTCAAACAGACTACAGTGATGTGTTGTTATGATAATTTTGTGAAAGTTGTCAAAATTGTATGAAAAGGTGATTTGAAACAAACCCTTTGTTGAATAAATTTGTGTAACAAAAGCCTTGCTCAATGGATGCGTAGATGTAGAGAATAGGGAAACAGATGTGATTTCTTGTATTTTTATAATTTCTTGATGATTGATTTATTTTGGTTTGTGTTCCTTTCCACTTTGCTTATTTACTTAATCTCTATAAATAGACATAACGGTGACTAAAAGGTAAATAATGGAAATATTTATTTATGTAGGTACGTGTTTAGAGTATTTACATAAAGGCATAGTTGTTTAACTTCAGTAAATATTAATGTAGCTCCAGACTACGACACCGCATTAATTGCCAAGATACCAATAGCTAAAATATGTCCAATGAATAAATAAACAATATATTTTATTCATAAAGAGACGTGATCCTGCACTTAATTTAGTAGTACTAATTATGCAAGTATCTACTACACACGAGCTACAAATAAAGGAATCTACATCGAGGCTATTACTGTTATTGAAACACAAAACTCTATATACATCTACATACACAAGAACAATAGAAATTTAATTCAATTATCGTGCAAACACTTCGTTTATAGGTATGATCGTGTCAATTCAACTATCAAACTTGACTCGTACAGTCATAAAACATAGGTATCTATACAATAGCAAGGTGACTGAACGCTATTCGTCGACCTTATCAATCTTTATTGACAACACTTGACATAATGCGATGCAATGACGTACTGGAAACCGAGTACAAACATAAAATACGACTAAGGAGGTTATCTTAACTGAGAACCGGTCGTCAGTGGTCGCTGGTAAACTCAGTGTTACTATGTTAAGCATGGAGTGATGACGCGTCGAGGCCGCTGAGGCTCTAGAGAGAAGTATAGGCTAGGTATGTGACACTCACGTGGTCTGGCGATGGTTGCTGCGTAGCTACAAGTCGCGCCACAGTTGCTGTCGCTTCAGTCGTCGTGAAAATCTGTCACACTGCACTATGCACCAGCCCACCACTGGCCTTCCGTCTTACCACTATCACTCGCGTATCTACGCTCGCGAATGCGGACTGATTTTTTCTCGCGTAACGGCCCATTAAACTTGTAGATTTCTATCTCACTCGACAACACGATAGCATTAAGAGGCGAGACAAAGAAAGGTTGCGGTTTATGGGTTGTTGATAGAATTGGTATCCGCTCGGTAACGTACCGCCGCCGTGTTGCATATTTTTATAAGATGTAACCTTGTAATGCGGCTTGTGGAAAACTAGCAATTTTTTTTTCATTAACAATTATATTGTATACCACAAAATGAAATATTTTGCGAAAAAAATCTGCAGTATTTGAGTCTATACGTCTATGAAATGATCCAATAATAAAGTCATATATTACTGTGGTATAATGTTATCATCAACTGTCTTAAGGAATATAAACCTAAGTAAGTTATTGCTAATGTAATAGAACACCCGGTATAATACTGCAAAAACTGGTAAAGATTTGCCAATGATAACGCATGAAAAACGTTAATTTGACACGCTTCAATAATCTAGCGTGTAGCTTTATTTTGCAACATTGAAAAACACACATTAACATTGTCTTGTTGAAAAGAGAATTCAGTTCTATCTACAACCGATATCTAATCGTACAATGATTAATAATATGTTATGTACTTCATACGCTATATCGCTAAGTTTATCCAAACACTAAACTACAAAAATGTCATTGAAATGTGCCTGTCATTTTCCACCCACTTAATATTCCCGTAGCAAAATCCCACGCTTACCACACACGGTCGCCATGACCATCAATTTAGCGGCTATCTAAGTAATAATAATAACACTGCACAAGCGATACTCACCTAACAGCACTTAAACGGCTCCACGAGGCTCGCTACACGACCTACACTATTTCGTAGACACGCTACGAGAAACTAAACAACGCTACGAAAAAAATTTAAATCGAAAACCAAACGGTTATACCGCCCTCACAAGGTTACGTCGAACGGAATTATAACACCGAAAGATGTTTAGGAAATATAGGCGTCACCGAGAGCGCAGCCGTACATCTTGCTTATATCGCCTCCACCAGCATTGGAGAGCAGAACATCAAACGACGTTATGGCCCCCGGACGTGCCGACCGCTCTGCCTGCCAGAAAAGGACAAAACTATTCGACAGAATGAGATGGCGTGTATTTTTGCACTCTCAATACTTTTATTATTCGCAACACAAACAAACATTCGGCTCGAATATAAACCCGCGAATGAAATCAAGTTTTGTTGAGATCAAAGTTTGGTCGCAACTTTTTAGGTAAAGACATTCAGATGACGCCCGGTGTGGGTGGTGCGTGAACGTCTCGCACTTAACGCCGGTTATGTTTAGTAGAGTTGTCGCTTATTTAATAACTTTTTCACTGAATTTATATCGCTCGCTGTTTTGTTTAGGTGTCATTTATAACGTAGGTCGTGTAAAGTCTTGTTTAACATGAGTTTCAATGTAAAATGTTGCATCGAAAAATATTTCATACTTTAGATTACACAACTTGACTTTATCTTCAACATATGAGGTTAAAATGAATTAAATATAACAGACAAGAGACATGTCATTATCTCTTCATTGTACGAGAATGATTCTTCATTATCGAAATATGTATACCTAACATACAGAAATGTCAGTCTACGTTATTCTTAACTTTAACGTGCCAACATTTTAAACGTTTTTAACTTGGTAGCTCAGTTATCAATTGAAATAAATTTAAATGTACTCTAATTAGAACGAAATACCGTCTTAAATTGTTACCACTAAATTAAAATTAAACTGCAGTGAAAATACTTGCATGTTTAATTAGGTGATAAATTCAACAAGCGTTAACTTGTCAGCACAATTTATATAGAGAAGTGCGCCACACAAATGTGTCTGTATATAGAACATACTATATACTAAATTGAAGCCAAGCGTTTTATTTACATTCGCGCAAATTGAATCCTTGGTTCGACGCCAAGAGGAAGCTCGTTCACATATTCATCCAGGCGAGGGAGGGAGGCTTTAGAGGGACGAGATTCGATTTGCCTAATAGCAGGCGCGAGGTACGGAGGGCTCACTCAATTACTCAGAGTGGAGGTGTCCCGAAGCGCCCCGAACATAATTACATTATCTGATAAACGGTTAGCGCCCCAATTTCCCACATGTGTAAATTTTCTTTTTTAGCGCTCTAATAAAATTGAAATTACGCTGATGTGGGGATATTGATTGAAATACGCACTGATTTCGAAATCTTGAAGCTACATTTAGGAATATAAATTGGTATTTTAGACCTAATGCATTATTCAGGGGTTTAGGTAAATTGAAAACTTGGTTAAATTTATTTTAATCTATTTATATACGCATTTTCTTAAAGTGAACAGAATGCGTAAAGCAATCTAACCTGTTCCCGTCGGAGCAAGCAATCAACACTACAGTTTACCAAGTAACTGTATTTCTTGTTTCATTTCATTATAATTTGCACGCATTTTTACATAAAAAAGGCAATGAAATGAGTCTTAGTACGAAAAATATTCTTTCTTAGCCCGAAATGTGGTTAAGAAAAAGGGTTTATTATTTTTTGCTGTAGTAGCAACTGATTTCTCGTACTTACAGCTTCTGGTTCTTCAGATGTTATTTTTGTTATGATTTGTGATTACAAAAAAAAAATAGTAAATAGTTAAGAAACTGAAGGCATTTGTGATATTTTTTATAAAAAAATGTTTAAATGTTTGTTTTGTTTACTAGGTTAATAGATATAAAGAATAACAAAAGTATTTAACAACAAATCTGTATACAGATAGAAGATTGATTGGAAAATATTTTTATGGTAGAGGTAATTTTAAAACTCTCCAACTTTAATTGCCAAAAAATTTTACATTTTTCAGAATATCACTTGAAAATATTTTTGGATAGGTCTGGTCTGGAGGCAGGATTTAATTAAAATTAAGGATTTACTCACGTAATATACAGAGAAAAGCTCTACTAGTTTCGAGTCACAGAGGGACTCTTCACCATTAGCAGCCTGCACTACCGTTATTTTAGTTAATTAATTTACTATGGCTATTATAAAATTTTCATGGCAGTTATTATAAAAATTCCCTGAATATTTACTGAGTAAAACATTTTTACCATTAGTACTAAGTACTTTCACGATTTTGAGTTTATAACTATGAAAACGTAACCAAAGTTCGGTATACTTACAATTTATTTTTAGCTTCAACCCACTTAGCTACCCAATTACGTACAAGGTGTGTACCATTAGTATCATAAATTATGTTTATCTTGTAAAGACTATCAACGTTTTACAGCCATTTAGTCACAAAAAAGCAAAGAGAATCTTAACAACACAAGTCAGGGCAAAAAACTGCGCTTAAAAGTCTCGGTTCAATAATGTAGGTATATAATACGAGAAGTATTGAATATTAACAAGTCGATGCATAAGTAATTTTGTAGCTAACATACCCACAACACGAACCTTTAATAACACTAAACCATCGATTTCATTACAACCGCATATTTACTTTGTAAAACGGCACAATGTTGCCATAATATCACTGCTTGAGATATCAGGACAAAATAAAAATGAACTGGAAAGCGTAATATACAGTCAATATTTTATTTATAAAATGATCGCCGTAGAAGTGCGTGCGCGCGGATTTACAGGGCTCCAAGAGGACGCAGGGTTGACGTCGGCCAATGGAAGCGAGTTCCACATTTAAACTGTAATGCGACCAGTGTGGTTGAGCCGTGATATTTTCGTTTGTTTCTGTTTTTGTTGTGTTCAAAGACGCGGGGGGAAGGTCTTGTTACGTTGGTGGTGTAATATGAAGTTGTCTCGGTTCGGTTCATTTATATGCTAATCGGCGAGGAGGCGGCGTGTTCCACTATAACCGGTAGGGCCGCAGGCGCAGTGTAGGTGCATACCACTCCGGTTACTTTGTCGATTATCTCTGGAACACACAATTTATAAGGGTATCAATTCAAATCTTCGTTGAGAACGTTTACATTTTTAAGTGTAAATTATTTTAACGAAGTAAAAAGAAGTGTTCAAATAATGTATACTTAAAATAAATTCCATCAGTCTTATTAATTTTGACTTTATTCTTAATATTTACTTGAATCATGCTCTATATATTACACCATATTTCGTTGCAACAATCTAATTACCTACTTACGAACAAACCGCAAAACCATGAGAGCTCAGGTTATAATTACTACGCTTGTCACTCAGGTTTGTATTGAGTAAGATCATATTCATACATGCATACATATGCACTTACCTATGTATTGCTTTTACGTAAGCAATACGATATGTAATTATGATTCATACAGCGTGTTGTTCCTATTATCTCTAACTTCTTCGGAAATATGAAGATACGTAATTGTGTTCTGTTGTTATGTTCTTTACATAGGAAGATTCATTGCATTGATTTCCAATGAAATGAAAAAGAAATCACCTAGGGTAGGTAATTTTTTTGAGGAGGAAATCCATTAACTTCTCTCGTCTTGAGCAAGGCAACTAAAAACCACCCGCTCCTACTCTATCTTTTTTTTCAGTCAAAATGTAAATCAACATTAATTTGTAGATACAAACTATTAATATTCTATATATTACTACTTAGTAATATGTATAATATTTTACTTGAATAATGTGCGTCTAACTTTTACAAGTACCTATGATCATCATCCCAATTAATTCGTATCTACTTATTAAATGTAAAATAAATTTGTTTATTTATTTGTTTGTTACCTCTTTACGCTTTACCAATCACCAGTATATTAATATTTAAATTGGCCATATACTCAAGCCTAAAGTCAAAGTCAAAACATTTATTTTAATTAATCCCTCATTAGGCACTTTTGAAACGTCAAATTGAATTATCCGTCAGTCTGTCTGTCAGTGAAGCTAGTGCTCGTTACAAAACGTATCTTCAAATGGAGAAGAACGAGCAAGTACTTCTACTTTTACTTTTTTACTACATCTACATGTTAGTATAGTTTAGCATATGGGACGGACATAGAAGGACATAAGTAGGTCATACGATCTTACGGGTTACCAGGGCTTCAGCTCGAAGCAGGAGTAGAAACTTGGTTTTGAGTAAGAGATTGACTCTCCGTCTCGTCGCTTTCAAGGCGGGAGAGATCATTCGAAGATATTCCCCCGTCAAAATAAAGGCTAATTCACGCAAGCAAAACTACGTGTAAACGTTAGTCATCAATAAATACCTACATTTAATTGTAGGCCTCAGATTACTTTGCAACATTGTAAGATAATAGCTATAATGCCGACACTTAATTTACCAATTATCTACCTACTTATATCCACTACTTAATGAATAGATACTTGATTTTATTACTTAAATACAAAGTAAGCTTTATGAATAGGTATTTGCCATTAATTATCAACTACCTTTTTGCGATTAAACGATCCATTTAGCATTGTAATAAGCCCTTAGAGTGGAATGCTGGTGGGGACTGTGTTTAGCCAACATTTTTTCAATGAAAATTGATTTTTATTTGAGTATAAATAAAAGCGTTTATTGATTACTACCAAATAACTGGTATGTAACACATGACAAATTCATAATTATAAATAATTAATCTTAACTGACTTATAAAAAATGAGTAATTTAGAATTTATAAATCAGAAATGATCTTACAAATGAATACCTTATGTTTTATTAAAAATAGTAATTGTAGAAGGAATCTTTTACTTCACTCTAAAAACTTTGCTAACTCAACACCGATAGATGGCGTTGTTTTAACTTTGCTGCTGTTCCTTATTAAAGAAACTAATTTCTATTCGACAAAAATGATATAATATTTTTATCTAGCCGCCATTTTTTGTTGGATAACAGTTGCTTCTGTGTGTTGATGCCTACAACAACATAAAATATTCATTTATTCAGGAAAACGACATGTTTGTCATCTCAGTTCAGTGGTTCTGAGAGGGCGCTACAAGCCATGTTTGTAAAACAAAACAATATCAATTCTATGCAGTAAATCATAGAACTGAAAATCATTTGATAAAACATTGTCTATTTACACTGTTGGGTCGAAAAACAAGGGTTCTCTATTTATGATTTTCGATCGAATTTAATATGTGGAATTAATGTAAATGAAACGCTTTCTAGTTTTAAACCGACAGGATGTGGAATTTTATCAATTTTTATTTAAGTATTGCTATACACGCAAGTGACTTAGGTACCTATCTATGCTAATACCAATTAGGTTAAATACCAGATATCATATCGTTTTAAACCGCCAATTGAAATACGTACATTTTTGTAATACTTTATGTAATTACCTACTTGCTTAAATAAGCTATCCACAATGCCTTACCTACAGTTTCAGTAATTCATTTTCTTCCTCTATAAATAGTGCCATGTCCATTAGGTAAATCTAAAATATTTACAGATTCTGCAGTATGAAAATAGCAGAAGGCATAGAAGTGTGTCTGTGGCAACCCTGGAGCTGCGGACTACCTAGCGGGTTCCGGCACTAGCAGGAGTAGGAACGAGGTGGTTTTTAGTCAGTAAGAGTCTGACATTCCCTCTTGCCTCATCCAAGGCGGGAAAAGCCATTGGATGATTGTCTCCCCTTAAAAAAAAAGTCTGTGACAATAAGATTCACCCCATATTACACGAAACTCATAACATAACTGATAAAGAATGGAAAGGTGCTATTGGACCTATTGGAAATTAAAAAAGTGATACTACGTTTATTTTATTTAGCATCTTATTTCTAGGATATAAGATCCTTGACTATTTGTCCAAAATTATTAAAATCACCATAGAACTTTCCTTTCACCGATTTCTAAATGGTACTCACCTTTTCTGGTTACCAATACCTTTACTAACTTCACATATGCATTACCTAATCTAGAATATCAGATCTATTTCTTATTCGTAATCGTAATAAAACTTTTCCTCTATTCCATTGACATTTTTGTCACGATGTTAGAATGGTGGCAGCGAAGAATCTACGCAATGTATGGCGTGCCTGTGTAAACTTTCCCTCCGCACATGTCGTGAGATGTTATCTATCTTAGTGCCTGTTTGCCTCTACCTACCGTACTAGTTAAGACATTTATGAATATACTGCTTCAATGACAGCTAGCTTGTGTACAATTTGGACCTATTAACACTACAAATTCTGTTATTTGAATAAAGAAAAGATAATTCAGGGCAGTGAGAAATCGTTTTTTAAAATTGAAATTCTTATTTTTTTCTAGTCATTCATAAAGCTGGACTATATTTTAAAAAAATGTACTTGTAGTTATAAGTATTATAAAAGGCTATCATCACACAGCGTCTGCTTGTCATGCTTTACTTAGGTAGGGACCTAAAACGACAATCTATCTTGTTGTTAATCCATTGCGTACATCTTAACTAGGCGAGCATTTTCGTGACGAACCAAAAACGTAATGGAGGTGGATTTCAATAAACAAAATGTTTTAAGTAAACAGTAAGTATTTCTAATAGTAGAGTATAAAGTTGAAAATATAGTTGGCATTACCTAAATGACTACGAAGGTTTACTTACCTCTTTACCTAGCACGACTCTAATTTTGTAGTCTTATTCTTATTTAATAAAGGTACTTATCTAATTAAGTCCTTCAAGCCTTGAGCTCTTTAAAGTACCAGTCTGTCCCCTACTTGTACCTATTTCCAGTTAAGTAGGTAAACTGAAACAATGCTTAGATACACGTGGCTTCATTGCCTAGACGTGCTCAACACGTGCAACCTCGGGATCGATACAGCCTTCATCAAATTGAAAAGGACTAAAATAGTTGCGTATTTCTTGAAATCAATTCAGAATAATGTAAAGAAAAAGGCAAAATAAAACAAAAGTAATTACTGAACTCCTTCTAAAATCTTCATTTATAAATGTAAGGTGACATGGAATTATACAATGGTTACGTATTCTGTCTCGATCTTGGCAAATCTTCGTAGTGTTGATTCAGCCGAGTGAAGCTACCAATTCGATTGAATTGATATGCGAATCGTGTATCATGCTAATCGATTTTGAAATCGGCTACATTATGACCAGCTTTTATGATACGGCTTCTGTTTAACATCTATGCATACACATGATGATTTCATAAATCATTAATTCTTATGAGTTGACACATAAACTTATAAGCACTCGTTGCCTCGCCCAACTTCATCAAAGTAATAAGGAAACTCAAGAGGGTTACAAAAGAAAAAATAACCGAGACACGACGAAGTATTTAATTTTTTCCCCTTTCATACATTCTCTTCTAAATTCGTCATAAAACTGTGGAGAGCACATTCATGTTTAATTATACATTATACTTAACGAAACCTCACATTTTCTGGCGTGATTAACTACATTAATTTAACTGTACAATAATAATTACGAGACCTTTAATTATTACAATTATATAGTTTAGGTAAGTAGGGTTCTAATCATAGTATCTACTGAAATCGTTGAATAATACACAGTCAAGCTGTTCTCTTGTGTTTTATCTGAAAAGCAAATTGCTATTGTGGATTGAGGCCGCTCGAATGACTAATTAAACCGTGGTACTAAGTACTTTGCCGAATTGATAACCAACGTACGTTTTGAATCACTGAGTAAGATTGAGCGTTCGTGTATTGATTGCTTTTCAGATAAACTTGATGGAAAAATTAGGATCCATATTCATGTATATGTAGGTACCATACAATGGAAACTTCACATTTGCTTAAATTAGTCTTCCATTCGTCTAAGTTTCAGCGAAGGTTCATTAGATGCCTCGCTTCTCATTTACATAGAAATTCGGTCACCTAGACGAGGTCGCCATTTTGTACAAAAACACCTAATTTTAATTCACTATATCATTACGGGACAATACAGATTCAATGAATTAGATCCGAGGAGTAAACTACTAAGTTTACAATAAAACATTTATTAGGTACATAGATATAAAATAGGTAGCTAAATAGTACAAAGATGATATTCTAAGACTGGGATGATTTCACTTCGACTACTAGATGATAAAATCCAAATAATTTCAAATAAATAGTACCTAGTGTACTGGATTCGTTCGATGTAGAGCAAGATACGTTTACGATAGATTGTAATTACACTCGTGTATAAATAAATAATAAAATATTTAACTAAAACAAAAATAAAAATAGTAATAGACAGGCTAAAGCGAACAGTACAATGATCAATAGGGGACAATATTAATGCACTTGCCCATATCACCTAATTAATTGATTATAACATCAACTTCAATATTTAAAAAAGTCATAACAGTAACTTAATGTATAATTCTACTGGAACCGAGTTAAAGCTTTGTCAGAAATCCATAATTTAAATAACAAAATTTACGAATTATGAGATAAGAAATTAAACAGTAATAAATATTTGATCATAATGCGATTTCTATATTTGCTTATGTATAGATATGCGATGCGTCGATGGTAGTGATAGGTACGTAGTACGTAGCAAGCTGCTGCGTCTGTTAGTCGGTGAGGGTAGTGAACAGGTCGCGAGCGAACATATATCTATAACTGCCACCAAAGCAACCCGAGTCGTTTAACAATTTGGTAACGAAAATAAAAGTTAACTGATTAAAGACTACTCCACCCTTCGAACAGCGATACGAATACAACAATAAGCAGTCTCACAAAATATTTTACAAAATTTCTTTCAATAAACTATCTAGAAACTATAATTCATCGGTGACGTCTTTAATATTTCGTAATTCGTACTTAAATAAATTTCAAATACATAATCAGCGCTATTACTAGACATTATTAATATCAGGAATCGTTATCTACTCATGTATATACTTAGTCTCGTTAAAATTACAGAACATAATTTCGTAATTAATACTATACACAAATCGACAACACAGTATTATCTTAGTGCGAGATTCTCTGGGACTGAGGCGCGCACGGCACCGAAGCGTCCACTTTACGTACGACACGGCATAGCGAACGAACGTCTAGTCCATCGGGTAACGAACCTGAGCATAGTCCTGCTGGAAACTTAAGTACGACCACATTCCACACACTAGTCCAATGGAACTCTTCCTTCCCGACTGTTTAGCTAGCTATACCGTGGTGAAGGGGGTAAGTCCCAGAGAAGGGCACGGGTCACTGATGGTGTTTGGGCGGCGGCGCGTGGTGCAGCGCCACGTGGTGCGGCGCGTGGTGGTGCCCGCCGTGGTGGTTGTGGTTGTTCGCGTTCGAGTTGTTGTTGTTGTTCTGCGCCGCCTGCGCCGCCTGCCGCTGCGAGTTCTTCTTGTTCTTCATTCGTCTGTTCTGGAACCATATTTTCACCTGCCTCTCTGTCAGGTTCAGATTTCGCGCCAATTCCCATCTCTTTTGCTTCGAAACGTAAGCGTTAAAGAGGAACTCTTTCTCTAGTTCGAGGGTTTGGAACTTGGAGTAGGGTTTGCGTTTTTTGCGCACAGTGACTTGGCCGGTCCAATCCAGCGGATTTGAGGACCCGCAGCCGACACCCACGCCCACCGACATCGACAGGGAACCTGCACAAACAAAAAACATGTTATACTTAGAAAGAGAGGAGACAAAATTAGGGTTAACACTGGTATCTAATCAAATCTAATGGTATCAAATACACAATCATCTATTGGCACGACTGCAGTCAGTAAAAAAAAAATGCACATAAATCATTTATTCCATCTGCTTCCTTTGCTAACGTAGGAAATAACTTAATTTTTGCAACAACAGGATCGTAATTACGCTCTCGAAACCAGTCATTCTTATTCGGCCTGCTATTCGTTAATTGTCTCGGGCCGAATGCATTACAAACTGCACCGGCTGCACGTTTCGCTTTTAACTAGCTATTTCCATGCCGTGTTCATAGAAACAATTGTGGGCCGGTACGGCGCGTTAGAAGTTAACACACACCGCGATTTATGTGACCGGTCCTTTTGATGAGATCACCCGCAATAAACTTTGTATGCGATCCGCGACCTTCTCGATATTCGATGCGTGCAACACACTGCACCATTTCCTATTATTCAAAATGGTACACGTAGGAACATTGCGAAATAGATGCCTCATTGTCTAGCGGATGAGTGTGACCGAGTGTCGTAAGACAAGTCCGTATCTCGAAATGAACAGAACGGTCGTATTATCCCACACACGACACGAGCGGTTGTCTCAATCATGCTCGAGCTTTCAAGCCTCTAGATACCAATTTACTTTAGAAAGGCATACAAATTAACTTTGCTTTACTTGAAATGTTAGTTGTGAACCGATTTTATATTTCATATTGACGTAAGCTGTAATCTCAGAAAATTACATCTTGTATAAGCCGGTAGCATGTGTAAGGTAATAGAAAAACATAGGTTCGTGTTGAAATAATCTCTGATATTGTCGGACCAATTCCGTGTTATCGAATTCGTTTGAGATTTATAAACATTGCTATTGACACTTGTATTGCAAAATATTTTAAATTGAAAAATATTGTTTTTCCAATATTTCACTTTTGTATTTTGAAATTGTGGGTGACTGGGATTGATATGGTTTTATGATTTATTGTGGTCAGAGTTTGAATTAAAATGGGATTAGGAAATGTAGTTCATTGTTTGCCAATGTTCAGAGTTATGATTTGAAATCCAATATTTATGAATTCTTACACAATTCAAATGTATTTTTACTAGAAACAATCACATTATTCATAACTGCCCTACGACAATCGGGTCCCGTTTACCATCTTGATTTATTTCTTTGAAACGGCTCTTTGAATATTGATGAAATGCGTCTAATGTGTCAATCTGTATTGTACTGACGTTGCCAACTTGATGCGGTAAGACGAATTATGCTAAGCAGATTATCGAAACCGTTTAATGTTAACTCAATCTTTAACTTTGGATAGAATATACTCTATACTTTCCAAGCAATCGAAAATCGATTACCATACAGTTTTAGAATATGTATAATTTTAATTGAATTCAAATAAGTATATTCTTTATCAAAGTAAGTTCATAGATATTATTTATGTATTTACTACTCACAAAAAAGAGGGAAAATATGTTGTGGTTTTAACTTTTATATGGACTTGATTAAATAAAGTATAAATCGTATCGTAATAAACGGGAAGATTCTGAATGTATTGGACTTGATAAAGCAACTGTTAATTGGGTTTATGAAAGCTAAAACTAGTCCATGTGATGTCTGATTCCAGAATAAATTCGTTACTAGTAAATAATTATTTCGAAAAAAAAATATTTATGCAAACTTCAGACGAAAATAACTTTTTGTACTAAGAAATGAAAGCTACCGAGCCTCTAATAAGCAAACTTAAAATAAATCTGTTCTCTCCCTCCACAATACTGCTTACACTTCAAATTACTCAATAACAACTTCAAAATAACCAAGACAACACATTAAACAATATGGATAGACCACATGCATCGCAGTCCAAAGTAAAATTATAAGCAAGTGGGCGTAAAAAGCCTTCTAGTCGGGTTTCTTATTCCTTGGAACAAACGGCAATTGTTTAAAGAGAACATAATGACAAGTGGAGTTGTCAATTATGAGGGAATAGGTAGCGATCAGGAGCTATAAAAGTGCGGGTTCTCTTCGCCCATAAAAGTTTACCTACCCGACCGCGGGCTTTGTCTATTTCGTATACCAACATCGCTTTGCCAATTCGCTACGGAAACCCTCCGTTATTCCGATGGAATAGAGTCCAAAATGGCACTATCCAAAGGATTCTGTTTTGTGAACGAACACCCGAGCAAACGTATGATTGAAAGGAATTTCTGAGTTAAGATGTTTCCTTTGACGTATACCGTGAGACCACAAATGAATTTCTACGATTTTGTTTCTGTATTTGTTTATTAAAAATGTAAAATCAAGCTCAAGTTGATAATAAGTGAAAACCGTGTGGTGTTATGATTAAAGATCGATGAAGGCATCGATGTGTATGTAGTAAGAAAGCGGAACATTCCGAGGCAGTCTCACTAACGGAGCCATTCTACAAACCGTTTACTAAGCCGTAAATGCACAAATCAAAGTCAATGTCAACCTCAGGTGGGCCGTAAACACACAATCATAAAGTGACGTGAACACTCGTATAACTTTTTCAACAATTGTTTCCTTTTAATGGCCCATTATATGCGCGTTTTACGCAAAATTATGTCAAGTTACACCTCTGCCGTAACAGAGGCGCGATAAACCCATCTTTATGGTTAGGCGGCGATCGAAAGCGAACTAGTGGCGAGCGTTTATGAATGGAGCCTTTTTATTGCTCTCATATTTACATGGCGCTTGTAGTTTAGTAATTACTACTTACTAGCGCGATTTGGGGAAGGAACCAGTATTATTGCATGTATGTGACGTGGACGTGGTTTTACGATTCATAAAAGTGATATGTATCTACGAGCGATGCTAGTATGCATCGGCCGGGCGGCCGGTCGCAGTAGCCTCCTAGTTTTTTATCGTCTCATCAACCTGTAATGTGTTTATTGTAGCAATATTTGGTTTATTGCCACTACTCAAAGATCGGTTTATTGTCTTAACGCTCAGGTATCGTGTTTATTTATTAGTTATACATTTTTATTGGCGCTTTATTTTACGTAAACTTTAATTTATTGTCGGTTGTATAGCGCCGTTTTACATTGCCTATAAAAAGGTGCTTACGGTTCATTTTTAAACATTTGTAGCACGTGTTTCGTTCATTCATCAAATTTATGGTGGTCTGTGGGAAAATGTTTTGGTTTGGGCGTTCAGTAGCATTCTGAGGGAGTTCTAAGAGATTCTGTTGTGGCGGTGCACGCTGACCCAATGTTTGTTTCTCCAGCTATTGACGTTTTCGACATTTTAGTTCACGAAATGGCATTTAGACCTAAACATTTATTTACAAACTTACCTGTTGCTTAAGGATTACTTTACTTTTGACCTGTTGGTAACGTAGAACATATATGATGGGGAAAACGTGGAATCGACTCTAAGTCATAAATAGACCAATACAACGACAATTATCATATGATGGAAAACATATCAAAAATTAAATACATGAAAATCAAAACATACAAAGATCCAGTGCATTTTTACAAAATACATGAAGTTACCAAACGAACAAAACATACATCACACATTCATTATAACTTATACAAAAAATTGTACGAGTACAAAGTATCGTGCAGTCGTGCCAATCAGCTGTGTTCGATTAGAGGAAAGAATGCGGCATCAGACGCTGCGAGTGCTAGTGTGCACGCTTCATATGAGACACCCCCACAACGGAGCGCGGTGCTGTCCCTGTGTGCGTGCCAGCCGCACACATGCTTGGCCCCGCTCGCTGTGTGCGCCCCGCGCAACGCCCTCTAGCGACCAGCGGACCGCAACCGCGGGTCAAGGTTGACAAACTCATAATAAATTATTTACAAATCAACTTATCAGTTTCAGCTTCTCGTACATTATTATAAACTTCAAACTTAAAAGTACAGTAAAAGACAGCTACAAACCCAACAGCTCACGTTTTAGTAGGTATATATCGAACTTATATTAGTATTTGTTTATAAATTCCGATAAATGTTTTGCTGAACTATGTTTGGTTCTAGTCTCGAGGCACCGATAAGTTTCAAAGATTACAAACAGCGATGCTGCGACCGGACGTCAAAAAACGTGAGCTCTGGGTTGGTGGCAAACGTAAATATACATGCATGAGTAATATGATGTTACTGACCGGGCAAGGAACCTGGAGGCGGGTAGGGTGCGCTGGACACCGATTCTGGCGCGTAGTTTCGTAGCCCATACGCGTCGTGGGAGAAGCTGGATGCCTCGGAGACTGCCGTCCTGCGCTCTTCGCCACCGACGTAGGGTAAGGGCTGGTCACCGCGTGGAGCTCCGTATGGGTAGTTCCAGCAAGGCTGTGAGAAGCCCTGGTGGCAGCCACCATCAGCGTACGGCTTGTACTCGCCGCTACTCGCTGGCCAGAAAGGCAACGTAGATTTACGTTCCCTCTCAACGGGTAGATTGTAGTAGGTAGGTCCAGCTGGATACTGGTGCTCAAAGGAGCCAGGTGCATCAGGCGGGTAGCCCCAGGGCTGTTGCGCGTGGCGGATAACACCTGGCTCTGGCTCGTAGCGCTTGGCTGGGATGTGCAGCGGAGGCTGCGGTGGGTTGGAGCCCACGGAGGCAGGCGAGGCGCTGGAGGCGGACGGCGGAGCAGCAGCTGGGGCGGCCGGCGGGCTGCCGCCGGGTGGCGACGCGTGCGGCTCCTCGTAGAGCGCGCCGCCGACCCCGTTCATCATGGTCCACCAGGCCGGCCCGGCGGAGTGGCCGGATGGGGGCGCTGGCGACGCGGCCGCCGCATCGCAGGGCGCGCCGAGGCCCCCGACATGGTTGTCAGGGTACAGGGTGGCGGCCGGGCAAGCCACGGGGGATCGGGAGAGTCACAGGCAGTTCACGCGCGTCGCGGGCACATCGCACCGCGCACACACGCGTCCCACACACAGGAGCAGCACATGAAAATCAAAACGCGATCCCGATTTAGCTAGCCGGCCGGACGGGACTCACCGCAACGTAAACTGTCCAAAAAACTATAACTTTCAGCTTGGATGAAAGTTTTAAAAACTATTTCGAGAGTGCATCGAACAGTCACTGATATGATAAGCTCTCGTAACCTCTAAAATATTTTAGTCCATTTAGAAGAAGTATGTAACAGTCTCTATTATTTTTGCGGTAAAGTTTATTGTAAACAATTCACACATCAATTTTCTTAAGCAGAAAAAAAGTTTTTGTATTCGCAGGATAAAGTTTGTGAGTGACGCAACAGTTTTCTTATTTATTTGAGTGGACGTATTGGTAGGTTGTTGTCGCGAACGTATCGTGTTTGTGCGATCGGTGCGGCGGGGTATACGCGAGGCGCGCGTTCAGCAGCGCGGTCGAGCGCGGAGTGGCGGCGGCGTGTGCCAGTGTGACGGCGCACACACGCGCGCACGCCGCACCCGCCATCCGGCGGCGGGCAGCGGAACTAATCCACGTCTCCTCACAGAACGCTACGCGTAGCAAGCCCGTAGGCGGGCGGGCTGGCGAGGCGCCCAGTTTTATGCCCTCACGTTTTTTCCCGGATTTACAATATTGGAAGTATATTTTCTTCTATGCAATTTGCTATAACTGAGAAAAAATACGCAAATGGATAAAAAATATTTTTACTAAAGTTTGGTTTGGTTTTTATGCTAACTTAATAAAATATTTTTTTTATTTGTTACTAAAATATAAAACTTTGTCCCTTAAATTATATAAAACATTACTATCTACTACTTTACTACCTCAACAGTACAAGTTGATTGCGTGCGGCCAGTTGTATCGTAGTATCTCAAAGGGTTGTCAAGAGCCGAGGCGCGGGTGCGTAGTAAAGCGATTAATGGAGGCAAAATAGCCATAAACTGCCGTTTAACCAAACTGCAAGCATCACTCGACCATCGTCGACTTGCCACCAATAAAAAACGCGAGACTTTATGACGGCAACTCACTCACATTTTATTGTGAGTATAAACTTAATTTTATCGTCTGTTAATTTCACCACAAATAATGTTAGGCACCTACTAGATTAAATTATATAATTTTATTTTATTACTATTGTCAATGGCAAGGCCGCGGACTAATGCCTTATATTCAGCTAGTTCAGTGACTGTGAAAATAAGTGGTTTTATGAATACAGTATCTGTCTAGATAGATTAATGGTTGCTACTGGTATTTAGTAGTGGTTACCTGCAATCATTTCCACATAATGTTAAGACAGAAACTTTATCTAAAACTTGATTAATTAATTAATTAAAAACTTGATTTTACTAATTGACTTAACATGTTTTTCTCAATTGTTATAGTTCCCAATTGTTGCTAGTATTGAACAAATAGGGTGTTCTATAAAAAAGGAACAGGAATTAATTGTCGTGAAACGTCTAAGGAGCATGTAGATGGTATAATTCGCCACACCCCCTAAGCCACCCCTTGAACAAAGCCGTAACAACCAATAAATTCAAGCAATATTTTACACATGTATAATGTTTACACAAGACACGGCAATAAAATATATCAGGCGAACAAAGCTAAAACATACATATATTGAAGTTATGTCGGCTCTTGTTCACTTACCGAACAACACGGCTCGCTAATACAACCGAATTGTCAAAATAATAAGGCAGTGGACTGCGTTACTAGTCTAAGCGATTAGCGATTTTATGATAAAGTGCATAGAGATTAAATAGAGATTACTGAATACAGTAATTAATCATTAAAACAAAATTATTGTATACGAAATTACTGAATACAGAAATTTCTTATACGTAGTTTGGTTTTATTTGATACTTATTTTTAATAATTTTCTCTTTTGAATTACCTTCTCTTATTTTAAAAATACCTTATTTATAAATGCAGGTGCAACTTTTATTAACATACAAATGTTAATCTGCATTTTAGTAATCTTTTTATCATTCAAGTAAACATTGCGATCAGATTATCAGATCACATTATTAAATGACTTGAATTAGTTTGTTGGTATCGCTTCTCGCTTTCTGTTGCACCAAAGGTTACCGTACCGCCAAACATTAATTTCCCACACTTAGCGTACGAGTAATTACAATAGGTACTGTACAATGAAAGCCAAAACGATAAATTCGCGACACTTTGTGGACGTGTCAACAAAACTAATAACAAGGATTATGTGTGCTTTGAAATGTAAAAATTTCAACACAAAAGAGATTTATAAGTGCAGAGGTGCACCTCTATGATCCCTGTTTGGTGTATTTACATTGTGTAATGTCAGTAATAACATGACACAATAGTCACCTTGAAAAGAATTCATATATCTCTATTTCTAGCGATGATTTATGTATGTACGTGTACCTGGTAAAACACCTCTAACCATACATTAGCATGTAGGCATTAGGTACAGTAAATACTCACCAAGTTATTCATACCCACATAACTCAACATGACGTATTAAAATATCCAACTGCGTAGATATTTAACTAGATTGTGTATGTGAGAACGCTCTGCATACCAGAGACGCTCATATTTACGCAAATAAAAGTAAAACCGGCGTAACGTAGACAAACACAGATATGTTTTACAACATAGAGGAGCTTTATGTAGGAAGAAACGAAAGTAACATTATCTTGGTGCAGTAGCAGGCGAGCACAAACAGTCGAGTCTCGCGTTGAATGACAGAAACAAACATAGGAACAAGTGTGCGCTTACGCCGAGCCCGTCTATAAATATTTACGTTAGGAAACTCTTCAGGCCAATGGTCGGCCATACATCGAGCACGTAAATAAAAGTACGCTTTCTTATCTCGGCACATGTGTGCGGGAGTTGCGCAAACTAGATTGGGGCTATGTATAAATAATGTTCGGAATTTTGTAGGTTAGGCTCGCAACGTTTTTACACCATAAACGTAGCAACAATGGTTATCGGAAACACGGTGGCAAACTCATTAATACAGCGACTGTATTCATTATAAACATAATTTATCGCTTTAAGCTCAGGTTTATAGAATCTAGCAATTACTATAAATCTTTGCCGGTAACTCGTAATCAAACTTGGCCTTAAATGTTTTATTCACAACAATTTTGTTTACTGATGAAATGACATTGGCAATACGAGGAAAATTAATTATCCGAGCGTCAGATAATTATTAACGTTTATTTATAAAACTGCGGGCTTTTATCAAGTGTTGCATAAATTCATCATCATTACCTATAGGCATACTTCTAGGTACCTTTAGTAATATTTTCTCAGTATAGATTTATTACGCCCACAAACCTAAATTCTATTAGCCGATATATTATATTACATCGATATTTATACCATGAACAAAATTGGTACCTATAACACTATTGGATCCTGACATTCTTGATACGTTTATGTTGCGTTACTAATTTTCAGTATCGGCAACGTCGTATAGTACACAATATATTGAGGCAAGTCAACAAGAACAAGTCTGCATGATATCGGCTCAGATAACGGTTCGACTTCGCGTTCCCATCGCCAAGGCATAAAATAGATTGTAAAGAAGGCTTTAATGCTTGTCCCAATTGAAAAACTCGTCTGCTCTCGACTTTCTCTGAACGCAAACTGTAAATTGACGAGTAACCTGGAGCTGTACCGTTCAGCAAATTAAACATTAAATTTTGCCTTGTTAAAACTCTGACCGGTAAAAGGAATCTTGTTATGCTTTCGAATATTTTCTTCTTATTTACAGTTAGATATATATACACAACTATAGTAAGTAAATTCATTATAATTGAGTGGAAAATTGTAAAAGAACCATTTACCTACTTAAATAACAGTGACTGTTCGATTAACAAGTTAATTACATAATCAAATCAGATTGCTCTACTATGTAATTACAGTATCATAAAACTTAATTATTTTTACAAAGTTACAAAGGTTATCATTCAATTACTGTGCATTGTAATTGAATGTAAATCTTGATGTAAATGCGATTTTCTAAGTGACTTGAAGAATTAAACTTGTTACTTTAACCAGTACCCATTAAGTAATGATACAAGATGTCCTATGAACTTTATAACATTGTTATATATAGGAAAATTACTTGAAATAGACAATTCAGTACAAGAAAAGTGTGCTCACCTAATATCTGATACCTTATGTCAGTATAAGTGGTAATAACTCAAGCTATGGACACAAGATCTAGTATGTTAAAGAACAATGATACCTTAGAAGGTGGCCTAAGCTATATCTACTTTTATCTTTCAACTGTAAGATAGTTCATAATTTCCAAAATGTGAACCAACCTTTATCAAATAGGTTTTGCATGGCTTTATTTTCCTTGTACCTAAGTATCGTAAAATGACGTCATAATAACATAAAGAAAATAGCGTAGCATGTAAATCAATCATTTTACAATCGCTATAAAACGTTAGTTGAAAAATATGCATTGCTATTTTAATAGCTAGCGGAAAACATCTATTGATTTTTCTCAATCAGTTTTAGTATTGAAATTATTTCAGGTGCGATGGCTATTTATATGTAAATTATTCAGTCATCTTACTCAAATCGGATTCATTCATAATACTTCAATAAACTTTGTAGCCATAATAAATTGCATGTATTAAAATATACCTGTAACTAAAGAAGCTTTACTCAAGCCGTGTGTTAATCCTAAGCTATAGTCCGTTAAATATCAACGATGCGCGGGGTATAATCCGCAAATATACATAACAATTTAAAAAATAAAAAATTCAAATACAATATTCACCTTGTCGTAAACTCGCTAGCGACGTTTGCGTAAAAGGACACGGTAACCTGCGAACAAAGTATAAAACATATAAAAGTTGTATATTATATATACCAACAGTATTATAAATTATACAAATTCATTGTATACAAGTACGTAACTACACACTAAACGGGGCTCCGGTGTATCCAATCAGTAAATTGTAAAACGTTTATTGGATAACACTATGCGGCGTTTGTTAATTAATTCGTTAATTACTTCGAGACCTACAACCAAAACCATTATTAATGACATATGTAGACATTTATGAGATTGTATAGTTTTATTGTTGCAAGCGTAACTGCTCTATGCCGTGAGAGGAGGCGGTATGTAACTGAAGAAGTCGTTATAGAAAGTTTTTTGTTTTCGAAAAAAACTTTTTTACTTTGTTATTTCGTGAATGGGCGATATTTAGTCAGGTGGGGCGATTATTTGAAAATAAAATGGCCATATTTTATCGAATTTTGTATCAAAGGCGACGTTAATTCGACTTACGGCTTAAGTCTTTACCTATAGGTATATTACCTACAAATACAAGATCCGCATAAGAAAGATAAAACGGAGAGGATGTCAGTCATTTTCACGGTCACTACACACTGACGCTTGAGAAAATTTATATGCGACATAAGGGCCAATTACGTAGAAAGTTTGTATCAGGAGGTTTCATTACGACGTGTCTAATGAGCGCGCGTGGAACTGCGCATTAAATCATCGTCGCGCAGTGCACACCCGCTGCCGACATTACTCAGTTTATTTTTAAGGCAAGCGCTCCTCCACCCACAAACATCCCATTGACAACTTCCACGGTTACAATTTTATTTCCTAGCTCCATTCGAAGCCAGTGAATATAAATAAATCCTTTCTAAGTCATTCGATACGGCGGTAAGTCACGAAGTTTACATAAAATAGGTGATTTGCGCCGAATGCCACGGTTATTTTTTCTGATATTCGTTTGGGGGTGCTACCCTATGTTTATGAGCGAAAAAAATCATGTTTACAAGCCTTTTTTAGCCAACAATTACGTCGTATACGTGTGGGAGTCGTAAATGTTTTGTGTTACCTAACAATTAGGAAGACGATGACGAGTGATAGACAGCAGTTTACTAACGAAAGTGTTTTTGGTTTTGTATATGGATGAATAGTACATAATACATTTTATGATTACCAATATTGGCTGACGCAACAAGTTATTTGATATCTAAAAGTGTATTTACAGATAACTTTATAGATGTAATTAATTCCCGCAGCTGTTTGACATTCACTCGTATGAAATACATAAAATAACTACAAGAGATTAGTGGTAAGTCCGATACTAATTGGAAAACTTGAGACCCATCTGCGCCGAAACTTGCTTGATACTCATCTAAGTTTATACTCATTCCGTCCCTGACTAAACTTCGGCGCGCGTAATCCGGCCGAGGGTTTAGTTAACCAAGACTTTTTTTTACTTTTTTCATTAAGTACGAGTAAATAGAGCAGCAGAACTATGGCGGAGGGCACTCGACTTGACATTTACGACTCAATCCCGAAACATAGGCCGCCGGCTGGCCAAACGGGGTGTAATTTTCCCAACTTAGCTTGAGCTCGCTCTCCCCTCGCGTCGCCGTGCTACGCAGCAGGATGTATGGTGCCCGGATGTGAGTTTAGAGGTCTTTCTATAGTGGTGGGTAGAGAATTTCAATAGTCAAAGTGTCAGGACGAGTTTGGGCGCGTATTACAAGCTGTCAGTTCACGTTATCTGTACCACAAGTATATGTTATCGGAATGTCTCTCCCACGGTTGGTTGGTCAGGCCCACGATACAGAACTGTTTATGCTGTGGCGTTTTATCATAAAACTGTCGTCGGCTACGATCTCAATAAGACCGACAAAACGTTTCCGATGATAGATACGTACAAGACTTATTTATGTCTTTATAATAGAAGGTACATAAAAATGCGAAAAGTTATAATTTTATTGCGAATCCTAATTTTATGATCATTTAACATGCATAGTTGATACGCTTCAGAAGGTTGTTAGACGGCTATCATTTGTATCTATGTCGCCATATTTACAATAACAGGATCGCGAGGGTGTAGGTGGAGGTCCGAGCGGTTAATGGTGCGAAAACTGACTGGATCATATCCCTGGGTTTACGACTCGAGAGTAAACGGCCGATTCATT